>NC_069505.1:85565403-85865403 GCF_027579735.1 Bombina bombina | reverse complement strand
ACATGTGACATTTTATATATAATTACATTACTTATATAGGCACAACTCACCCTGTATGCTCAGTGTGCTAGCAGTGATATCATACATGTACATTTTATATATAATTACATTACTTATATAGGCACAACTCACCCTGTATGCTCAGTGTGCTAGCAGTGATATCATACATGTGACATTTTATATATAATTACATTACTTATATAGGCACAACTCACCCTGTATGCTCAGTGTGCTAGCAGTGATATCATACATGTGACATTTTATATATAATTACATTACTTATATAGGCACAACTCACCCTGTATGCTCAGTGTGCTAGCAGTGATATCATACATGTGACATTTTATATATAATTACATTACTTATATAGGCACAACTCACCCTGTATGCTCAGTGTGCTAGCAGTGATATCATACATGTGACATTTTATATATAATTACATTACTTATATAGGCACAACTCACCCTGTATGCTCAGTGTGCTAGCAGTGATATCATACATGTGACATTTTATATATAATTACATTACTTATATAGGCACAACTCACCCTGTATGCTCAGTGTGCTAGCAGTGATATCATACATGTGACATTTTATATATAATTACATTACTTATATAGGCACAACTCACCCTGTATGCTCAGTGTGCTAGCAGTGATATCATACATGTGACATTTTATATATAATTACATTACTTATATAGGCACAACTCACCCTGTATGCTCAGTGTGCTAGCAGTGATATCATACATGTGACATTTTATATATAATTACATTACTTATATAGGCACAACTCACCCTGTATGCTCAGTGTGCTAGCAGTGATATCATACATGTGACATTTTATATATAATTACATTACTTATATAGGCACAACTCACCCTGTATGCTCAGTGTGCTAGCAGTGATATCATACATGTGACATTTTATATATAATTACATTACTTATATAGGCACAACTCACCCTGTATGCTCAGTGTGCTAGCAGTGATATCATACATGTGACATTTTATATATAATTACATTACTTATATAGGCACAACTCACCCTGTATGCTCAGTGTGCTAGCAGTGATATCATACATGTGACATTTTATATATAATTACATTACTTATATAGGCACAACTCACCCTGTATGCTCAGTGTGCTAGCAGTGATATCATACATGTGACATTTTATATATAATTACATTACTTATATAGGCACAACTCACCCTGTATGCTCAGTGTGCTAGCAGTGATATCATACATGTGACATTTTATATATAATTACATTACTTATATAGGCACAACTCACCCTGTATGCTCAGTGTGCTAGCAGTGATATCATACATGTGACATTTTATATATAATTACATTACTTATATAGGCACAACTCACCCTGTATGCTCAGTGTGCTAGCAGTGATATCATACATGTGACATTTTATATATAATTACATTACTTATATAGGCACAACTCACCCTGTATGCTCAGTGTGCTAGCAGTGATATCATACATGTGACATTTTATATATAATTACATTACTTATATAGGCACAACTCACCCTGTATGCTCAGTGTGCTAGCAGTGATATCATACATGTGACATGTTATATATAATTACATTACTTATATAGGCACAACTCACCCTGTATGCTCAGTGTGCTAGCAGTGATATCATACATGTGACATTTTATATATAATTACATTACTTATATAGGCACAACTCACCCTGTATGCTCAGTGTGCTAGCAGTGATATCATACATGTGACATTTTATATATAATTACATTACTTATATAGGCACAACTCACCCTGTATGCTCAGTGTGCTAGCAGTGATATCATACATGTGACATTTTATATATAATTACATTACTTATATAGGCACAACTCACCCTGTATGCTCAGTGTGCTAGCAGTGATATCATACATGTGACATTTTATATATAATTACATTACTTATATAGGCACAACTCACCCTGTATGCTCAGTGTGCTAGCAGTGATATCATACATGTGACATTTTATATATAATTACATTACTTATATAGGCACAACTCACCCTGTATGCTCAGTGTGCTAGCAGTGATATCATACATGTGACATTTTATATATAATTACATTACTTATATAGGCACAACTCACCCTGTATGCTCAGTGTGCTAGCAGTGATATCATACATGTGACATTTTATATATAATTACATTACTTATATAGGCACAACTCACCCTGCATGCTCAGTGTGCTAGCAGTGATATCATACATGTGACATTTTATATATAATTACATTACTTATATAGGCACAACTCACCCTGTATGCTCAGTGTGCTAGCAGTGATATCATACATGTGACATTTTATATATAATTACATTACTTATATAGGCACAACTCACCCTGTATGCTCAGTGTGCTAGCAGTGATATCATACATGTGACATTTTATATATAATTACATTACTTATATAGGCACAACTCACCCTGTATGCTCAGTGTGCTAGCAGTGATATCATACATGTGACATTTTATATATAATTACATTACTTATATAGGCACAACTCACCCTGTATGCTCAGTGTGCTAGCAGTGATATCATACATGTGACATTTTATATATAATTACATTACTTATATAGGCACAACTCACCCTGTATGCTCAGTGTGCTAGCAGTGATATCATACATGTGACATTTTATATATAATTACATTACTTATATAGGCACAACTCACCCTGTATGCTCAGTGTGCTAGCAGTGATATCATACATGTGACATTTTATATATAATTACATTACTTATATAGGCACAACTCACCCTGTATGCTCAGTGTGCTAGCAGTGATATCATACATGTGACATTTTATATATAATTACATTACTTATATAGGCACAACTCACCCTGTATGCTCAGTGTGCTAGCAGTGATATCATACATGTGACATTTTATATATAATTACATTACTTATATAGGCACAACTCACCCTGTATGCTCAGTGTGCTAGCAGTGATATCATACATGTGACATTTTATATATAATTACATTACTTATATAGGCACAACTCACCCTGTATGCTCAGTGTGCTAGCAGTGATATCATACATGTGACATTTTATATATAATTACATTACTTATATAGGCACAACTCACCCTGTATGCTCAGTGTGCTAGCAGTGATATCATACATGTGACATTTTATATATAATTACATTACTTATATAGGCACAACTCACCCTGTATGCTCAGTGTGCTAGCAGTGATATCATACATGTGACATTTTATATATAATTACATTACTTATATAGGCACAACTCACCCTGTATGCTCAGTGTGCTAGCAGTGATATCATACATGTGACATTTTATATATAATTACATTACTTATATAGGCACAACTCACCCTGTATGCTCAGTGTGCTAGCAGTGATATCATACATGTGACATTTTATATATAATTACATTACTTATATAGGCACAACTCACCCTGTATGCTCAGTGTGCTAGCAGTGATATCATACATGTGACATTTTATATATAATTACATTACTTATATAGGCACAACTCACCCTGTATGCTCAGTGTGCTAGCAGTGATATCATACATGTGACATTTTATATATAATTACATTACTTATATAGGCACAACTCACCCTGTATGCTCAGTGTGCTAGCAGTGATATCATACATGTGACATTTTATATATAATTACATTACTTATATAGGCACAACTCACCCTGTATGCTCAGTGTGCTAGCAGTGATATCATACATGTGACATTTTATATATAATTACATTACTTATATAGGCACAACTCACCCTGTATGCTCAGTGTGCTAGCAGTGATATCATACATGTGACATTTTATATATAATTACATTACTTATATAGGCACAACTCACCCTGTATGCTCAGTGTGCTAGCAGTGATATCATACATGTGACATTATATATATAATTACATTACTTATATAGGCACAACTCACCCTGTATGCTCAGTGTGCTAGCAGTGATATCATACATGTGACATTTTATATATAATTACATTACTTATATAGGCACAACTCACCCTGTATGCTCAGTGTGCTAGCAGTGATATCATACATGTGACATTTTATATATAATTACATTACTTATATAGGCACAACTCACCCTGTATGCTCAGTGTGCTAGCAGTGATATCATACATGTGACATTTTATATATAATTACATTACTTATATAGGCACAACTCACCCTGTATGCTCAGTGTGCTAGCAGTGATATCATACATGTGACATTTTATATATAATTACATTACTTATATAGGCACAACTCACCCTGTATGCTCAGTGTGCTAGCAGTGATATCATACATGTGACATTTTATATATAATTACATTACTTATATAGGCACAACTCACCCTGTATGCTCAGTGTGCTAGCAGTGATATCATACATGTGACATTTTATATATAATTACATTACTTATATAGGCACAACTCACCCTGTATGCTCAGTGTGCTAGCAGTGATATCATACATGTGACATTTTATATATAATTACATTACTTATATAGGCACAACTCACCCTGTATGCTCAGTGTGCTAGCAGTGATATCATACATGTGACATTTTATATATAATTACATTACTTATATAGGCACAACTCACCCTGTATGCTCAGTGTGCTAGCAGTGATATCATACATGTGACATTTTATATATAATTACATTACTTATATAGGCACAACTCACCCTGTATGCTCAGTGTGCTAGCAGTGATATCATACATGTGACATTTTATATATAATTACATTACTTATATAGGCACAACTCACCCTGTATGCTCAGTGTGCTAGCAGTGATATCATACATGTGACATTTTATATATAATTACATTACTTATATAGGCACAACTCACCCTGTATGCTCAGTGTGCTAGCAGTGATATCATACATGTGACATTTTATATATAATTACATTACTTATATAGGCACAACTCACCCTGTATGCTCAGTGTGCTAGCAGTGATATCATACATGTGACATTTTATATATAATTACATTACTTATATAGGCACAACTCACCCTGTATGCTCAGTGTGCTAGCAGTGATATCATACATGTGACATTTTATATATAATTACATTACTTATATAGGCACAACTCACCCTGTATGCTCAGTGTGCTAGCAGTGATATCATACATGTGACATTTTATATATAATTACATTACTTATATAGGCACAACTCACCCTGTATGCTCAGTGTGCTAGCAGTGATATCATACATGTGACATTTTATATATAATTACATTACTTATATAGGCACAACTCACCCTGTATGCTCAGTGTGCTAGCAGTGATATCATACATGTGACATTTTATATATAATTACATTACTTATATAGGCACAACTCACCCTGTATGCTCAGTGTGCTAGCAGTGATATCATACATGTGACATTTTATATATAATTACATTACTTATATAGGCACAACTCACCCTGTATGCTCAGTGTGCTAGCAGTGATATCATACATGTGACATTTTATATATAATTACATTACTTATATAGGCACAACTCACCCTGTATGCTCAGTGTGCTAGCAGTGATATCATACATGTGACATTTTATATATAATTACATTACTTATATAGGCACAACTCACCCTGTATGCTCAGTGTGCTAGCAGTGATATCATACATGTGACATTTTATATATAATTACATTACTTATATAGGCACAACTCACCCTGTATGCTCAGTGTGCTAGCAGTGATATCATACATGTGACATTTTATATATAATTACATTACTTATATAGGCACAACTCACCCTGTATGCTCAGTGTGCTAGCAGTGATATCATACATGTGACATTTTATATATAATTACATTACTTATATAGACACAACTCACCCTGTATGCTCAGTGTGCTAGCAGTGATATCATACATGTGACATTTTATATATAATTACATTACTTATATAGAGCACAACTCACCACTGTATGCTCAGTGTGCTAGCAGTGATATCATACATGTGACATTTTATATATAATTTACATTACTTATATAGGCACAACTCACCCTGTATGCTTCAGTGTGCTAGCAGTGATATCATACATGTGGACATTTTATATATAATTACATACTTATATAGGCACAACTCACCCTGTAATGCTCAGTGTTGCTAGCAGTGATATCATACATGTGACATTTATATATAATTACATTACTTATATAGGCACAACTCACCCTGTATGCTCAGTGTGCTAGCAGTGATATCATACATGTGACATTTTATATATAATTACATTACTTATATAGGCACAACTCACCCTGTATGCTCAGTGTGCTAGCAGTGATATCATACATGTGACATTTTATATATAATTACATTACTTATATAGGCACAACTCACCCTGTATGTTCAGTGTGCTAGCAGTGATATCATACATGTGACATTTTATATATAATTACATTACTTATATAGGCACAACTCACCCTGTGTGCTCAGTGTGCTAGCAGTGATATCATACATGTGACATTTTATATATAATTACATTACTTATATAGGCACAACTCACCCTGTGTGCTCAGTGTGCTAGCAGTGATATCATACATGTGACATTTATATATAATTACATTACTTATATAGGCACAACTCACCCTGTATGCTCAGTGTGCTAGCAGTGATATCATACATGTGACATTTATATATAATTACATTACTTATATAGGCACAACTCACCCTGTGTGCTCAGTGTGCTAGCAGTGATATCATACATGTGACATTTTATATATAATTACACAGAGGTTTCCCTTTTACAGACCAATTTATTTGCATTTACTTGTTTGTTACCTAATTTTCTTAAAGGGACATTAAACCCAAAATGTTGCTATCACGATTCAGATAGAGCAGACAATTTTAAACAACTTTATTTTAATTTCTATTTTACTTCTTTTATCAAATTGTTTTTGTTCGCTTGGTATCTTTTGTTGAAAATAGGGATGTAAGCTCAGACGCATACATGTGCTTGGGTCACTATATGGCAGCAGTTTTGCAAGAATGTTATCTATTTGCAAGAGCACTAGATAGCAGCACTATTTTCAGCCATGTAGTGCTCCAGACGCTACCTAGGTAATTCTTCAACAAAGAATACCATGGGAACAAAGCAAATTTGATATTAGAAGTAAATTGGAAACTTTTAAAAAAAAAGTATCTTCTGTTTGATTCACAAAATTAAATGTTTGGGTTTCATATCCCTTTAAACCATCTGTTTAGTTTGTAGATTTTTTGCAATTCACTCCTTAAAGGGATAGAAACCCAAAACTTTTCTTTCATGATTTAGATAGAAAATACAATTTTTTTTTCTAATTTACTTCTATTATTTAATTTACTTCATTCCATTGTTATCCTTTGTTGAAATTTTTATCCAGGTAAGGTCAGGAGCAACAAAGCACCTAGGTTCTAGCTGCTGATTGTTGGCTGCATATATATATATATACAGGGAGTGCAGAATTATTAGGCAAGTTGTATGTTTGAGGATTAATTTTATTATTGAACAACAACCATGTTCTCAATGAACCCAAAAAACTCATTAATATCAAAGCTGAATAGTTTTGGAAGTAGTTTTTAGTTTGTTTTTAGTTATAGCTATTTTAGGGGGATATCTGTGTGTGCAGGTGACTATTACTGTGCATAATTATTAGGCAACTTAACAAAAAACAAATATATACCCATTTCAATTATTTATTTTTACCAGTGAAACCAATATAACATCTCAACATTCACAAATATACATTTCTGACATTCAAAAACAAAACAAAAACAAATGAGTGACCAATATAGCCACCTTTCTTTGCAAGGACACTCAAAAGCCTGCCATCCATGGATTCTGTCAGTGTTTTGATCTGTTCACCATCAACATTGCGTGCAGCAGCAACCACAGCCTCCCAGACACTGTTCAGAGAGGTGTACTGTTTTCCCTCCTTGTAAATCTCACATTTGATGATGGACCACAGGTTCTCAATGGGGTTCAGATCAGGTGAACAAGGAGGCCATGTCATTAGATTTTCTTCTTTTATACCCTTTCTTGCCAGCCACTCTGTGGAGTACTTGGACGCGTGTGATGGAGCATTGTCCTGCATGAAAATCATGTTTTTCTTGAAGGATGCAGACTTCTTCCTGTACCACTGCTTGAAGAAGGTGTCTTCCAGAAACTGGCAGTAGGACTGGGAGTTGAGCTTGACTCCATCCTCAACCCGAAAAGGCCCCACAAGCTCATCTTTGATGATACCAGCCCAAACCTGTACTCTACCTCCACCTTGCTGGCGTCTGAGTTGGACTGGAGCTCTCTGCCCTTTACCAATCCAGCCACGGGCCCATCCATCTGGCCCATCAAGACTCACTCTCATTTCATCAGTCCATAAAACCTTAGAAAAATCAGTCTTGAGATATTTCTTGGCCCAGTCTTGACGTTTGAGCTTGTGTGTCTTGTTCAGTGGTGGTCGTCTTTCAGCCTTTCTTACCTTGGCCATGTCTCTGAGTATTGCACACCTTGTGCTTTTGTGCACTCCAGTGATGTTGCAGCTCTGAAATATGGCCAAACTGGTGGCAAGTGGCATCTTGGCAGCTGCACGCTTGACTTTTCTCAGTTCATGGGCAGTTATTTTGCGCCTTGGTTTTTCCACACGCTTCTTGAGACCCTGTTGACTATTTTGAATGAAACGCTTGATTGTTCGATGATCACGCTTCAGAAGCTTTGCAATTTTAAGAGTGCTGCATCCCTCTGCAAGATATCTCACTATTTTTACTTTTCTGAGCCTGTCAAGTCCTTCTTTTGACCCATTTTGCCAAAGGAAAGGAAGTTGCCTAATAATTATGCACACCTGATATAGGGTGTTGATGTCATTAGACCAAACCCCTTCTCATTACAGAGAGGCACATCACCTAATATGCTTAATTGGTAGTAGGCTTTCGAGCCTATACAGCTTGGAGTAAGACAACATGCATAAAGAGGATGATGTGGTCAAAATACTCATTTGCCTAATAATTCTGCACTCCCTGTATATATATATATATATATATAGGTGACTTCATTGATTATCTCAATGATAATCCTTGTGGCCTTCGGTTTACACATGAATATAATAGGGACAGAATTAATTTTTTGGATATTACTTTATCATTTAACCATGATAGCAAACGAGTGGAGACCACCATGTATAGGAAACCCATTTCGGGTAATACCCTTTTACACGGTCACAGTAATCATCCTAAACATGTCCCATATTCAATAATTAAGGGACAGTTAATCAGGACTAAACGTAATTGCAGTAGCCAATCAGACTTTGAATTTCAAAGTAAAGATCTCACTAAAAGATTTCTAGAAAGGGGCTATAACAAGAAATTGATACACAAAGCACAATCAGAGGTTGATGCCATCAGTCGAGAGTCTCTCCTCAGAGATAAGTCAGATAGAACAAAACAATCGAAATTCTCCACTGATAGAGAAAGCTTTGTAACCCAATATTCGTCTGAATATCATCAAATCTGTAGAGTGATCAAAAGGCACAAGAAGTACACAAAGGTTGCAATTTTTCCTATCGAAAAGGTGTCACCTTAGGTAATCTATTGTCACCTAGTGAGCTCAAAAGCAACAGACATACCAGTTCTTGGCTCCAAGTAAAAGGGATGCACAGATGTGGCTACGGACAGTGTATCCCGTGTAGTTTTGCAAATTTTTCAAACACATTTGAATCACACACTAATGGCAAAAAATATGACCTTGACACTTGTGTAAACTGTAGATCTAAAAATGCAGTGTACATGATCTGGTGTACATGTAATTGTAAACAATACATAGGCTGCACAACACGTGAGGTCAGAGAGAGGATTAGACAGCACCTCTCTGACATCAAAAGGAAAGATGGTTGTTCAGAGCTGGCAAACCATTTCATTCAAGAACACAACAGTGTCAATAAAACACTCAAATGGATGGTGATTGAGGCAGTCAAATTACCCAAAAGAGGAGGCAATATGGGGAAATTACTTTTGAAACGTGAGGCCTTTTGGATTTTTAACCTTGATACAAGAATACCAAAAGGGTATAATTCCATATTTGACCTTATTAATTTTTTGGAGTAGCTCCACTGATGAAGTGAAGTCACTTTCATCTCAGTTTCACTCTTTTTTTGGGGAAACATCCATGGTTTTTCAAATGAGATTAAATTTACCCACCAGTGTACTTACAAATTAGTTATACACTATTAAAATAAAATAATATTTTTGTTTAAAGTTTATTTCATAACAGAACCTGTGGAAGAATTTTTGCCCCTTTCTGCTTCTTCTTTTCAAGTTTAATTTTTGCCATTTTTTGCCTCTTAGTCAATACCCATAACTGGTTAATATGTTGCAACATTGCCTTTTTCTATCTCACTGCATTCAGAGACTTATATGTGGTAACATAAATGAGTATGTCATTTTATTGATTACAATGAGACACATATCTAAGTATTCTGTCCTTCTATAAAAGTGTTTTAAATACTAGATTACACCTAGATCTTATTTTTTCTGTATAGCCCAATTGATTTTGCATTGCTAGTTAAACTTATTTTCATGTGGGGTTACTCTTTTCCCCATTCCACCTTAAATCTGAGGATTATTCCTGGTATGGTCAGTCATATGATTTATTTTGTCCAATAGGTGAGGGGCAAGCCCTATTTATTTTAGCATTTTTTTAAGTTGTACTATGCTTATGATTAAGGCTGAGACGTCGAAACATTTAAAGCATAGTTCCTGAGCTTTGCATACCCGCTTGTTTTAATCTGACTGAAATAATGAACGTTTTTACGAACTCAAGGAGATGTGCCAGCCTTCTTTTCTACATTTTGAAGCTTATATATATATATATATATATATATATATATATATATATATATATATATATATATATATATACATATTGTCATTGGCTCACCCCATGTGTTCAGTTAGAAACTAGTAGTACATTGCTGCTCCTTCAACAATAATAATAGAAGTACATTGGAAAGTAGTTTAAAATTGTATGTTCTATATAAATCATGAAAGATAAAATTTGGTTTTCATGTGTCCCTTTAAAGGACACTCAATCAAATGTCAAAATTAAAGAGCATGCTATTTTAAACAACTTTCCAATTTACTTCCATTAACTAAATGTGCACAATCTTTTTATATTTAAACTTTTTGAGTCACCAGTTCCTACTGAGCATGTGCAAGAATAAGTGTGTATGCATTTGTGAATGGCTGATGGCTGTCACATGGTACGTTGATGCATTTCTGATTGTCTGATGGCTGTCACATGGTTAAGGGGGAGTGGAAAAAGACATAACTTTTAAAATAGTCTGAACTTCAAATGAGTAGTAGATTTTTTTTCTATCAAAGTTCTATTGCATTGTCTTGTTATCTTGCATTTGTTGATTATGCAAATCTACTGTGTTGACTGGTCATTTATAATTTGCATATATAGCAGTCTGATATAAAATTAATTGTATAATTAATACACAAGGAACTGATATTGTCTAAAGGTAGGTGTGATCAGAAAGCAGGTGAGGCTGACTGAAAATTTGGCTCAAGGAATTCCTTTGTCTTTTTCTTTTGTGGTGGTGCAGCCATGCAAACTAAATTAATATACAGCCATGTGGCAGAGAGCAAATAGTTTAGTAAATGGAAGTTTGAATTCTACTTCAAAATGTGCTGTGTTTAAAAAATGTATAGATTTATAAAAAGACAGACATGTAGAAAAAAACGTAGCATTAGGAATGTATAATTACATATCATTTTAAATAAAAAAAAACTACAGGTTTCTTTTAGGGAATTAAAAAAAAAATGATGTTAAAAAATAGACTGTAACTACAAAGTTCTATTTAAAGGGATAGGAAAGTTAACATGAATCATGCATGATTCAGATAGAGCATGTAATTTTCAGACACTTTTAAATTCACTTCTATTTTCAAATGTAGTTCACTTTGTATCCATTGTTGAAAAATAATATGTACATATCTTACACTAGTAGGAACTAGCTGCTGATTGGTGCCTGCACACATTTATCTCTTGTGATTGGCTGATTAGATGTGTTCAGCTTTCTCTCAGTAGTGCATGAATGCTCATTCAGCAAAGGATATCAAGGGAATGAAGTAAATTTGATAATAGAAGTAAATTGGAACTTTATTTAAAATTGTATGTTCTATCTGAATCCTGAATGATAAAACAATTGGGTTCATGTCCCTTTAAGCCCTTACTGGAATATACAGTCACTCATAAATCAATATACTGGGAGAGGAGGGGGTAATTCATGGCACCACCATCATTTTCAAGTAGATGGCTTGTGGACTTGTGGAAAAAATAAATATTTAAGGTGTTGCTCCACTTGACATCTCCTGTCTGTATTCACCATGGGGGAAACAATTCTGATTGACTTACTGGCCAATAATCATACATATTCCACTCTCCAAGCAAAACTCGCCGATATAGGACTTCGATCACTTGCCACTCCATCCAAACACCCTCTGCATAGTCACACAGGCCCCATGATTATTTGCCGCTCCATCTAAATTCCCTTTGCGCAGTTATGCAGGTCCCTCTTCCCCTATAAGGTTTGGCAAAATATGCCCATCTGTGTATGCTGCTAAAATTAAGTGTGCTGAACTCCAGTGCCAGCTCAAAAGTCAAATACATTTAGAGAGCGGAACAGCGCTACTTAAATTGATGGTAAACTCTCCCTTTGTATAAACAGATCTGGAATGCTATCAGCATTTTAGATATAGTTTAATTCATCAGTTTAATAAAGATACTCATTAACTTTTTAATGTAGCACTGAAATTCAAATACCCTGTGTTCCAGGGCTACTTTTGAAATAAATGTACAGAGTGCATTGTATTTGAATTTTAGTTCTACATTAGTAAGTTATGTATATCTCCATTATAAATAACAAATTAAACCCCATATAAAATATCGCTAACAATCCAGATATTTTTTTATACAAAGGGGAACATTTACCATCACATTAAAAATAAAACTTTATTTGCTCCAAAATGCTAATAAAAAACATCTCTCTACACAGACTAAAATAAGCAGCACGTCAGAAGCCGGAGTATGTCAACTACCAGCTGCTGAGTTTCTGCAGTATGCCATACTCATAGCTGTAACTCTGCCCTTCAATTCCTAGATTTAAATGACCTACCATCTGTGGATTGGCTAAAGCAAATAAAGTGTCACTTAAAGCTAAACAACATATGTAATGTGATATAACAAAGGACCTATATACATAAAACTCTGTAATCAATAATTAATGCCTTAAATGATTAACATAAGCCTTACAGTCCTTATTTTTTTATTAACTATCACCAAGAATACAAGTTGTGCGCTAAACCCGGTGCGTAAATAACGCTAAATATTTAGTGGTATCACACTTTCCATAGCGCTGCCATTACAAATTACCATACCACACAAAAGCCAAGGACTGAATTGACGTGCTCGTGCACTTTTTCCCCCTTAGACATCAATGAAGAAAAACTAACACCTGCGATCGCAGAATGGCGATTGCTATAAACCAATACCAATTGATGTCTATGGGTACAAGAAAGTTATGTAAAAGCACCCTAACATAAATCCCTAGTCTAAATACCCCTAATCTGCCACATACCCGCATCACCAACACACTAAATTAAACTATTAACCCCTAAACTGCCGCACCATATCGCAAATTCTAAACTAAACCTATTAACCCCTAAACCGCTGGCCCCTCACATCACAACGCACTAAATTAAACTATTAACCCCTAAACCTAACACCCGCTAATTTTTAAATAAACTTACAATATAACTACCTTTAAATAAATAAAAACTTACCTGTGAAATTAAAAATGACTAAGCTTAAACTATAAATAAAACTAATATAACTATTTTAAAAAACGAAAATAAATGAAAAATAAAAAACATAAATTACAAAATCCAAACACTACGAAAAAAAAAAAAAATCTAACCTTAAAAGGGCAATCGGCTCTTTTGCTGCCCATAAAAAGATAAAAAAAAAGTCCTAATCTAAAAAAAAAAAACACCTTAAAAAATAAAAAACAAAAAATTTACTCACAGTTCCTGAAGACTGGACATCCATCTTCATCCAGTCGGTGAGAAGTCTTCATCCAGGCGGCGACATCTTTATCCATTGCAGTGGCATCTTCCTTCTTCAAACCGGTGGTGTGGAGCTGTGGCAGCACAGAGCAGAGCAGGACCGGCAGCGACAACAACATCCAGTGCGGAGGCTCTTCTTAATGAGATCTCCGCCGCACACTGAAGATTGAATGCAAGATACCCCTTTTATATTTAGGGTACCTTGCATTCCTATTGGCTGAAATATTTAAATCAGCCAATAGGATAAGAACTGCTTAAATTCAATCTTTTTATTTTTTCGTAGTGTTAGGATTTTTTATTTTTAGTTTATTTTAGTTTTTTAAAATAGTTATATTAGGTTTATTTATAGTTTAAGCTTAGTTTTTTTTAATTTCTGACAAGTTTTTTTTTTATTTAAAGGTAGTTATATTGTAACTTTAATTTAAAGTTAGGGGGTCGGCAGCTTAGGGGTTAATACTTTAATTTAGTGTTGGCAATGTGGGTGGGTGACAGATTAGGGGTTAATAGGGTTATTATAGTATTTGCGATACGGGGTGGCGGTTTAGGGGTTAATAGTGTAGTTTATGGGTGTTAGTGTACTTTGTAACATTTTTGTTATGAATTTTGTGAAACATTTTTGTTTCGCTAAATCCATTACTACTGGTCTTTGATCGCGTAATGGATCACGGCGGTATAATCTATAACGCTAGCGTAATAGCCGAACCAAACAATTTGTAATACGGGAGACCAAAAAATTCCACACTCAAATGCCATTTTTTCAATGCGGAATGTAGAGTTGTGGTACAGGCTAAAATGCTTTTGGTATAGCCCTATCGCTACGACTTGCAATACGGGAGACCTGCCATTCCGCACACAAATGCCAATTTTTCAGCGGTATAGCCGTACCGCACAACTTGTAATCTTGCTGTGTTTTAGATAATTTACATTTTAGATGTTACACAGAACCTATAAACATTGAAATCAATGTCAATAATTATTGCCGTAAATGTTTAGCATATGCCTTGCAGACCTTTTTTATTTTTAGCAATCTTAGATATATGCCAATCTATTTTTAGGTTAATGATAGCTGTCCCATGTCTATAGAGGTGGGAACCCCTTCAGGAAGAAAATAATCTTCTATAGGAGATTTATTGATGATCTCATTCTTATTAGTAATGACAATAAACAAACGGCTGCAGATTTTCTTCAGATAGATTTAGATAGAGCATGCAAATTTAAAACAACTTTCAAATTTACTTCTATTATCACATTTTCTTAATTCTCTTGATATCTTTTGTCGAAAAGCAGGGACCTAAGCGCAAGAGTGTGCACATGTCTGGAACACTATATGGCAGCAGTTTTGTAAGAACGTTATCCTTTTGAGAGAGCACTAGACGGAAGCACTTTTTCCCCAGACACCTACCTATGTATCTCTTCAACAAAGAATACAATGCAAAGCAAATTTGATAATAGAAGTAAATTGGAAACTTTTATGTACTCTGTCTGAATCACAAAACAAAATTTCTGAGTTTCATATCCCTTTAATTGATTTGTAATTCTAAAAATAAGGATAAGAAAATAAAACATAGTATCTCAATGAAAAAATTAAAATGTTATGTATTTTTATTTTTATGTTTAATTTATTTTTAGTAAACTGTATATCATTAGTTTATTTTCTTTCTTGGTGAATGTCATTTCTTCAAAGTTTTATCTTCTTTTGTTATACAAAATAACATCAATATTAAAATATATTTGGTTCTAATTTTTTATAGCTGTTCCTGTTGATTTTCCATACTTGCCAGGTAACAATAGAGATGACAACATACTCCAAAGTAAGTTATCCTAAAGTTTCATTTATATTCATATGTATTTGAAAAAGGGGAATGTTATTGCAGGTAACAAAGTTATTGTTACAAGTGTTACTAGCATGGTGCCAGATAAAAATGTACAGCTATATATATAAACCAAAAGCAGAAAAATAACTAATTCTTTGTTATTTTGTTGCATTCATCCAAAAATATTAATGATCAGCCTCTTTAACGAAAACAATAAACAAATACATTCATGCAGCCATTCATTTTTTCTCTTGCAAGATGTATTGAGTCCACGGATTCATCCAATACCTGTGGGATATTCTCCTTCCCAATAGGAAGTGGCAAAGAGAGCACCCACAGCAGAGCTGTCTATATAGCTCCTCCCCTAACTCCACCCCCCAGTCATTCTCTTTGCCAGCTCTAAGCAATAAGGAAGGGTAAAGTGATTGTGGTGACAAAATATTAGTTTTATTTTCTTCAAGCTAGAGTTTGTTATTTTAAATGGTACCGGTGTGTACTATTTACTCTCAAGCAGAAAAAAGATGAAGATTTCTGCCTAGAGGATGATGATCTTAGCATTTGTAACTAAGATCCATTGCTGTTCCCACAGAGGCTGAGGAGTACAGTAAACTTCAGTTGAGGAATGATTTTGCAGGCTATGCTGCACTGAGGTATGTTCAGTCATTTTTTTCTAGAAAGGCTGTCATATTTCCAGAAAAGGGCTGACATTATCCCCATGAGGGAAAGGGTAAGCTGTAATCAAACACTTATGGTAGTATTACAAGCTTGCATAAGGGCTAAGTTACTCTGCTGGTTGACACATATAATAGAGCAAACATTTTTTTTTTGGAAATGGGTAAAACGTTTTGGGACTTTTTATTGAGTGGGTTCATTTGGCTTATTTTTGGGATTTACATCCCACATGGCTGTTTTTAACACTTGAGGTGTCACTTTAAGGCCCAACAGACATTGTGTAAGAGGTGGGTGTGGCCAAATTTTGCGCCTTAGATGCGCAGTTTTTATTCATTTTGGACAACAAGCTGCAACACAGGAGGGTCCTGAAGTGGTTTTGGGGCCAAAGCAAAGCTTTATTCCCTCAAATTCAACCCCTAAGGGCAGGTAGGCGCCACAGTAGAGCTGTGGCAAGGTGCTGCCTGTGTATATTCCATTTTTTTTACTCTTGTCAATTCTGTTTTGGAATTAAGGGGTTAATTTAATTTTCTACTGGTGGTGCAACCTTACTAAGGCTTAATACATATACTGTAAAAAATTTGAAGGATTTGGTGCATTTTTAAGCAGTTTGTAGAACGTGTACATGTTTTTTTTCTCTTAAAGACACAGTACCGTTTTTTTTAAATTGTTGTTTTACATTGAATAAAGTATTTTCCAAGCTAGCTTGTCTCATTACTAGCCTGTTAAACATGTCTGACATCAAGGAAACTCCTTGTTCAATATGTTTAGAAGCCATTGTGGAACCCCCTCTTAGAATGTGTCCCACTTGTACTGATATTTCTATAAATTTTAAAGAGCATATTGTAGCACTTAAAAATGTAGCGCTAGAGGATTCTCAGACAGAAAGAAATGAGATTATGCCATCTAGTTCTCTCCAAGTGTCACAACTAGTTACGGCTGCACAAGCGACACCAAGTACTTCTAGTGCGTCTAATTCCTTTACCTTACAAGACATGGCAGAAGTGAATTCTACCCTCACAGAGGTTTTATCTAAACTGCCTGGGTGCAAGGGAAGCGTGATAGCTCTGGGTTAAGAACAAATGCTAAGCTTTCTGATGCTTTAGTAGCCGTATCCAATATACCCTCACAATGTTCTGAAGTAGGGGTACAGGATTTGCTATCTGAGGGAGAGATTTCTGATTCAGGAAAGACACTCCCTCAGACAGACTCTAATATGACGGCCTTTAAATTCAAGCTAGAACACCTCCACTTGTTGCTCAGGGAGGTATTGGCAACTCTGGATGACTGTGACCCTATTGTGGTTCCAGAGAAGTTGTGTAAAATGGACAAATGCTTAGAGGCTCCTGTTTACACTGATGTTTTTCTGGTCCCTAAGAGGATTGCAGATATTGTTTCTAAGGAGTGGGATAGACCAGGTATACCGTTCGCTCCCCCTCCTACTTTTAAGAAAATGTTTCCCATATCTGACACCATGCGGGACTCGTGGCAGACGGTCCCTAGGGTAGAGGGAGCTATTTCTACACTAGCTAAGCATACAACTATACCTATTGAAGATAGTTGTGCTTTTAAAGATCCTATGGATAAAAAATTAGAGGGTCTCCTAAAGAAAATTTTTGTTCATCAAGGTTTTCTCCTCCAACCTATTGCATGCATTGTTCCTGTAACTACTGCAGCTTCTTTTTAGTTTGAGGCTCTAGAGGAGGCTCTCCAGGGGGAGACCCCATTAGATGATATTCTGGATAGAATTAAGGCTCTTAAACTGGCTAATTCTTTCATTACAGATGCCGCTTTTCAATTGGCTAAATTAGAGGCAAAAATGTCAGGTTTTGCCATTTTAGCATGTAGAGTGTTATGGCTCAAGTCCTGGTCAGCTGATATGTCATCAAAATTAAAGCTTTTGACCATCCCTTTCAAAGGTAAGACCCTATTCGGGCCTGAACTGAAGGAAATTATTTCAGACATCACTGGAGGGAAGGGCCATACCCTCCCTCAGAAACTTCAAGAGTGGTCCCGCTTCAGCTTCCCCTGCTGCAAAGCAAAAGGGGAATTTTGCTCAATCCAAGTCAGCCTGGAAAACTAACCAGGCCTGGATCCGGGACAAGATCTAGTAGGGGGAAGACTCTCTCTCTTTGCTCAGGCTTGGGCAAGAGATGTTCATGATTTCTGGGCTTTAGAAATTGTTTCCCAGGGATATCTTCTGGACTTCAAAGATTCCCCCACAAGGGGGAGATTTCACATTTCTCAATTGTCTGCAAACCAGACAAAAAGAGAGGCGTTCTTATGCTGTATAGACGACCTACATACCATGGGAGTGATTCACCCGGTTCCAAGAGCGGAACAGGGGCAAGGGTTTTACTCCAACCTGTTTGTGGTTCCCAAAAAAGAAGGAACTTTCAGACCAATCTTGGATCTCAAGATCATAAACAAATTCCTCAGAGTCCCGTCTTTCAAGATGGAGACTATTCGGACTATTCTGCAATTGATCCAGGAGGGTCAATATATGACCGCCGTGGACTTAAAGGATGCGTATCTGCACATCCCTATCCACAGAGATCATCACTGATTCCTCAGGTTCGCCTTTCTGGACAGACATTACCAGTTTGTGGCCCTTCCCTTTGGGTTGGCCACGGCTCCCAGAATTTTCACAAAAGTGCTTGGGTCCCTCCTAGCGGTTCTAAGACTGCGGGGCATAGCAGTAGTGCCTTATCTAGATGACATCTTAATTCAAGCGTCAACTTTCTAACTAGCCAAGTCTCACACGGACATCGTGTTGGCTTTTCTAAGGTCTCATGGGTGGAAGGTGAACATAAAAAGGAGTTCTCTCTTCCCTCTCACAAAGGTTTCATCCTAGGAACTCTGATAGACTCGGTAGAAATGAAAATATTTCTGACGGTGGTCAGGAAATTAAAACTCGTAAACACCTGCCGAGCTCTTCATTCCATTCTACGGCCGTCAGTGGCTCAGTATATGGAGTTAATCGGACTTATGGTAGCGGCAATGGACATAGTTCCATTTGCTCGCTTACACCTCAGACCACTGCAACTATGCATGCTCAAACAGTGGAATGGGGATTATGCAGATTTATCTCCTCAGATAGATCTGGATCAGGAGACCAGAGATTCTCTTCTCTGGTGGTTATCACAGGTTCACCTGTCTCGGGGAATGTGTTTCCGCAGACCAGAGTGGATCA
Organism: Bombina bombina; assembly: GCF_027579735.1. Classification (NCBI taxonomy): domain Eukaryota; kingdom Metazoa; phylum Chordata; class Amphibia; order Anura; family Bombinatoridae; genus Bombina; species Bombina bombina. The sequence continues at coordinate 85,845,614 of NC_069505.1, read as the reverse complement.
TAGTTACGACATATGCCAGCCTGCTGGGCTGGGGTGCAGTCTGGAACTCCCTGAAAGCTCAGGGGTTATGGTCTCAGGAGGAGACTCTCCTCCCGATAAACATTCTGGAACTGAGAGCGATATTCAATGCGCTTCAGGCGTGGCCTCAACTGGTTGCGGCCAAATTCATCAGATTTCAGTCGGACAACATCATGACTGTAGCTTATATCAATTATCAAGGGGGAACAAGGAGTTCTCTAGCGATGATAGAGGTTTCCAAAATAATTTGATGGGCAGAGACTCACTCTTGCCATCTTTCAGCAATCCATATCCCAGGAGTAGAGAACTGGGAGGCGGATTTCCTAAGTCGACAGACTTTTCATCCGGGGGAGTGGGAGCTCCATCCGGAGGTGTTTGCCCAACTGATTTGGCTATGGGGCACACCAGAATTAGATCTGATGGCATCTCGTCAGAACGCCAAACTTCCTTGTTACGGTCCAGGTCAAGGGATCCCCAGGCAGTGCTGATAGATGCTCTAGCAATGCCCTGGTCCTTCAACCTGGCCTATGTGTTTCCACCATTCCCTCTCCTTCCTCGTCTGATTGCCAGAATCAAGCAGGAGAGAGCTTCAGTGATTCTGATAGTACCTGCATGGCCACGCAGGACTTGGTATGCAGACCTGGTGGACATGTCATCCGTCCCACCATGGACTCTGCCACTGAGGCAGGACCTTTTCATTCAAGGTCCATTCAAGCATCCAAACCTACGTTCTCTGCGTCTGACTGCTTGGAGATTGAACGCTTGATTTTAGCAAAGCGTGGTTTCTCTGAATCAGTCATTGATACCTTGATTCAGGCTTGAAAGCCTGTCACCAGAAAAATCTATCATAAGATATGGCGTAAATATCTTTACTGGTGTGATTCCAAGGGTTACTCATGGAGTAAGATCAGGATTCCTAGGCTATTAGCTTTTCTCCAAGAAGGATTGGAGAAGGGATTATCAGCTAGTTCCTTAAAGGGACAAATATCTGCTTTGTCTATCCTTTTACACAAGCATCTGGCAGATGTTCCAGACGTTCAGGCGTTTGGTCAGGCTTTAGTTAGAATCAAGCCTGTGTTTAAACCTGTTGCTCCGCCATGGAGTTTAAATTTGGTTCTTAAAGTTCTTCAAGGGGTTGCGTTTGAACCTATGCATTCCATAGATATTAAGCTCTTATCTTGGAAAGTTCTGTTTTTGGTATCTATCTCTTTTCGGCTCGAAGAGTTTCTGAGTTATCTGCTTTACAGTGTGACTCCCCTTATCTTGTTTTCCATGCGGATAAGGTGGTTTTACGTACCAAACCTGGGTTTCTTCCTAAGGTTGTTTCTAATAGGAATATCAATCAGGAAATTGTTGTTCCTTCTCTGTGTCCTAATCCTTCTTCCAAGGAGGAACGTCTGTTGCACAACCTAGATGTGGTTCATGCTTTAAAGTTCTACTTAAAAGCAACTAAAGATTTCCGTCAAAAATCTTCATTGTTTGTTGTCTATTCTGGAAAGCGGAGAGGTCAAAAGGCTACGGCAACCTCTCTTTCTTTTTGGCTGAAAAGCATCATCCGTTTGACTTATGAGACTGCTGGCCAGCAGCCTCCTGAAAGAATTACTACTCACTCTACTAGAGCGGTGGCTTCCTCATGGGCTTTTAAAAATGAGGCTTCTGTTGAACAGATTTGTAAGGCGGCAACTTGGTCTTCACTTCATACTTTTTCCAAATTTGATACTTTTGCTTCTTCAGAGGCTATTTTTGGGAGAAAGGTTCTACTAGCGGTGATGCCTTCCGTTTAGGTACCTGTCTTGTCCCTCCCTTCATCCATGTCCTAAAGCTTTGGTATTGGTATCCCACAAGTATTGGATGAATCTGTGAACTCGATACATCTTGCAAGAGAAAACAGAATTTATGCTTACCTGATAAATTTCTTTCTCTTGCGATGTATCGAGTCCACGGCTCGCCCTGTCTATTAAGGAAAGGTAGTATTTCTTTTTAAAACTCTGCACCCTATAGTTTCTCCTTTTTCTTCCTAGCCTTCGGTCCAATGACTGGGAGGTGGAGTTAGGGGAGGAGCTATATAGACAGCTCTGCTGTGGGTGCTCTATTTGCCACTTCCTGTTGGGAAGGAGAATATCCCACACGTATTGGATGAATATGTGGACTTGATACATCGCAAGAGAAAGAAATTTATCAGGTAAGCATACATTCTGTTTTTTTTTTAGTTTGTATGTTCATTAAACAGTTTATTTGAAGCCAGCTACTGGCAAGGGCTTCATATTTAGACTATCCAATAACAATCAATGTCCTTAGTCCTTTCTCTGCAGGTAGAAAAGCCACCATCCAGAAATAATTTGATTATTTTTTGTGTCAGCAAATAGGTATGAAAGCTTCAGTTTTGTTCTTAGCCCATCCTTTCCCCATTAAGAGAAGGCTTGAAAACATGATGATGAAGGTTGCTGACATTATAAAGGTTCCTGCCTTTATGCTCAGTCATCTTGCTGCTTTACTTGTTCTATTAAAGTGCTGCTAGAAATAGATAGGGGAGATGAATAAGATGGATAGAAGAGAGGAAAAAAGAGAAAAGGGAGGAAAAGAAACAGATAAAAAAATATTTTATAAAATGGCAGCAGTAGCACTAGTAGCTACTACTTTTAACTGAAGCTTGTAACACTGACAAAGCTATCTGACTGTGTCTTATTATTGTGACTTTCCACTGTTTAAATGGCAACATAACATCAGGTCCTGTTGTGCCTGCCAACCTGCCATTCTCTATATTCAAACAGTTGTAGCTTTATTATTTCATTTTCTACTTTAATTTGTACAAACTGTCATATTGTTTAGTCACACAACTGAGTGTGTGTATAAATTAAATTTGTAAAATAAATATTACAGCTACATCTTTTTGAATATAGTGAGGGGCAGACACAATAGGAGCCTATTTAGACCATTGTGTGTCCTAGTAGTATAGCTGCCAACAGCCATCGATATCTCAGCAGGTTCTATGTGCCTTCCAACTTGCCAATATCTATATTCAAAATGCTGTAGCTGTAATAATTCTTCTACTACATGCCGCTCAATCCAAACACCCTCTGCATGGTCACGTGGGCCGCTTAATCAAAACACCCTCTGCACGGTCATGTGGGCCGCTTAATCCAAACACCCTCTGCACGGTCATGTGGGCCGCTTAATCCAAACACCCTCTGCACAGTCATGTGGGCCGCTTAATCCAAACACCCTCTGCACGGTAATGTGGGCCGCTTAATCCAAACACCCTCTGCATGGTCATGTGGGCCGCTTAATCCAAACAGCCTCTGCACGGTCATGTGGGCCGATCGATCCAAACACCCTCGCCACAGTCATGTGGGCCCCTCTTCCACTATCAGGTTTGGCAAATACATTTAACGAGAGCAGAGTAGCACAACTTAAAGTGATGTAAAACTCTTCCCTTTGTATAAACAGATCTGGAATGTTAACAATATTTTATAAGGGGTTTAATTAATCAGTTGTAATGAGGATGTGCTTAAACTATTTAATGTAGCGCTGAAATTCAAATATTCTGTGCTTCAGCCGGCTACTTTTGACGTGGCCGCCCAGATGAGGGTTATTTGAATTAAACTCCAAAGATATTGCTAACATTCAGGATTTGTTTATACAAAGGGGAAAGTTTACAATCACTTTAAAAATTCAACTTCTCCAAAACATTAATAAAAACATTTCTCCACACAGACAAAAATAAACAGTAAGTCAGAAGCTGGAGCATGTCAACGAACAGCTGACGAGTTTCAGCAGTATGCCATACTCATAGCTGTAACTCTGCCCTTTAATACCCAGATTTAAATGACCTACCATCTGTTGATTGCCTTAAGCAAATAAGGTGTCACTAAACCCCTTAAGCCATAATAACATATATATATATATATATATATATATATATATATATACGTAGTACAGTAGTTTTCTTATTGTACAGAACAACATTTATATACATAAAACTGCAGACATCTCCAGCAGTCTCGGCTGTTAAGTTACAACTGAGAGCTGGAGTTCCTGAGCTCAAGGCATCTGTCTTCGTATGGAACCTGAGCAAGATCGATGCCCGGTTTCATATGAAGGCAAATGCCAGATCGTTACAGATGGTGACACTGTGGGTGTCACCTTCTGTAAGATCATCTGTTGGTGCTGGTGAAAGGTGTGAGAGGGAATCTGGGAGGCAGCTGGGCAGTCCAGCAGTGGAGGGGGGAGGGAAAGGGAGGGGGTGGTATGGCCCTACATTACAGAAAAATAAAAATAAAGTGAGAGGGAAGGAGGGAGGGCTGGGGAGCTAAACTACAGAAAAAAGTGGATGTTGAGGGGCCCTTAACTAATGATTGCTGGAGGGGGAGGTTTGGGGGACCTCTACACTATAGAAAATATAAAAAATATATTCAATATATATATAAAAAAGTGTTTTATAGGTACTGGCAGACAGCTGCCAGTACCTAAGATGGCAGATAACACTAGATATGGGGGGAGGGTTAGAGAGCTGTTTGGAAGGTATAAGGGAGGTTGGAGGGTAAGGGGGAACCTACCTAAATTAAATCTTAAAATACGAAATCTTAAATCTTCATATTGTCAGATTGTCTGCCAGTACTTAAGATGGTGGTGACTAGTGGGGGTGAAGGAGGGAAAAGAGCTGATTAGGAGGAATCAGGTAGGGATTATGGGGGTGGAGGTGTCAGGTAGGAGGGTCATCTCTACACTAAGTCTAAAATTAACCTTATAAACTACCTAATAAACCCCTACACTGCCAGGAATTATAGAAGTGTGGTGCACAGCATCAATTAGCTGCATTCTAATTACCAAAAAGCAAAGGCAATGCAATGCATGTCTGCTATTTCTGAACATAGAGATCACAGAGAAGCATTTACAATCATTTGTGTCAGGACTGCACAAGCGGTATGTAAATAATTTCAGTGAGAAAACCAGTTAGTGAAAAAGTTAACAATTTTTTTTATATGATCTCATTTAGTGATGAAAAGGTGTCATAATATATACCAAAATGGTCTTAGATCAATACCTTGGGTTGTCTACTAAAATATATAGTTTTGACAGGTAAATAATAAAAAAACATGGCTCTATTTCTGATTAAGTGGAGTGATAATAAAAATGCTAAATATTATCCGGTATTTTCTGCAAGTTCTTCTCGGAAAGTACCAGTAGTGAAGGGGTTAAAGCTAAACCAACATACTGTATGTAATGTAATACTACACATGACCTACATACATACAATTCTAAAATTAATAATTAATGCTGTAAATGTTTAACATAAGTCTTACAGCACTTATTTTTTGTTAATAAAGAGAAATTAAACACTTTGAGATGGAAATTTCAAATTATAAATTGAACATATAAAAAAATCTCTGCAATATATTTTCATTATTTATTTTGTTCCCATTTTCCTGTAATTCCATACTAACAATTGTAAGCTTTTAAGTTCCTGTTAGAAATGGAAGTGCAGAACACTGTTATATTCTACACAGACTATGGCCCATATTTATCAAGGTCTACAGTGTGGATCAGGTCCGACAGACCTCGCTGAATACGGCGAGCAATACGCTCGCCGTATTCAGCATTGCGCCAGCAGCTCACAAGAGCTGCTGGTGCAACGCCGCCCCCTGCAGACTCGCAGACCATAGGCCGCCAGCAGGGGGGTGTCAATTAACCCGATCCTACTAGATCGGGTTGATTTCCGGCGATGTCTGTCCGCCTGCTCAGAGCAGGCGGACAGGTTATGAAGCAGCGGTCTTTGTGACCGCTGCTTCATAACTGCTGTTTCTGGCGAGTCTGAAGACTTGCCAGAAACACGGGGCATCAAGCTCCATTTGGAGCTTGATACATATGCCCCATTGTCTGCATACTCTAGTGACCTATTTATAACTGTTCCTAATTGGCCACAGCAGAGAAGGTAACCTAAGTTACAACAGGCCAGCTACCATTATTTTATAGACATGAAAACTTTACACTTATTTTGTCAATATTTAAACAGCTAATTAATTGCCTCCAAAATGAGTGCAATAGTTCAATATAAAATAAAAGTATTAGCATTTTTATTTTTAAAATAAAAAAATGGCACAAAGCAGTTATAAGGGGTTAAAGTGAGGGGATGTGTTTGAAAAAAAAACATAATTTATGTAAGAACTTACCTGATAAATTCATTTATTTCATATTGGCAAGAGTCCATGAGCTAGTGATGTATGGGATATACATTCCTACCAGGAGGGGGCAAAGTTTCCCAAACCTCAAATGCCTATAAATACACTCCTCACCACACCCACAATTCAGTTTAACGAATAGCCAAGTAGTGGGGTGATACAATAAGGAGTAGAAAAGTATACAAAAAGAGGAACTGGAAATATAATTGTGCTTTTATACAAAAAACCATAGCCACCATAAAAAGGGTGGGCCTCATGGACTCTTGCCAATATGAAAGATATTAATTTATCAGGTAATTTCTTACATAAATTGTGTTTTCTTTCATGTAACATAGTAGATAAGGTTGAAAAAAAGACTGAAGTCCATCGAGTTCAACCTATACAAATCTAAAATACTTACAAAAAGCTCCAGTTAAGCTTAAATAACCCCATTAAAATGTGACCCATTTAATACTAGCAATCATATCCATGAATTTTGTTTATATACAGAAATTTATCCAGACTATTTTTAAATGTATCTATGGTATTGGCATTCACTACCTCCTTTGGTAATGAGTTCCACAATTTTATTGCTCTTACAGTGAAAAAACGTTTCCGTTGCAGGAGATTAAATCTCCTTTCCTCCAACCTTAAATTATGACCTCTTGTCAGAACCAATTTTCTTGGAATAAAAAGAGCTTCTGCCATCTCTGTATATGGGCCTTGAATATATTTATATAAAGTAATCATGTCACCTCTCAAGCGCCTTTTTTCTAAAGAGAACAGACCCAGTTTGGCTAGCCTCTCCTCATAGGTTAATTTCTCCAATCCCCTTATTAGCTTTGTGGCCCTTCTCTGAACTTTTTCTAGTTCTGCAATATCTTTTTTAGCAATCGGTCCCCAGAACTGCACTCCAAACTCAAGGTGAGGTCTTACCAGGGCTTTATATAATGACAGAATTATGCTTTCCTCCCTTGAATCAATGCCTCTTTTAATACATGCTAGTATCTTATTAGCCTTTGAAGCCGCTGCCCTGCATTGTGCACTCATCTTTAGCTTGTTATTTATTACTACTCCCAAATCCCTTTCCTCCTGTGTTTGGCTAAGTCTTGTCCCATTTAAAAAATACATAGCCTGCTTATTTTTACTTCCAAAATGTAGAACCTTACATTTTTCCGTATTAAATCTCATTTTCCATTCACTTGCCCAGCCCATAGTTCTAATTTTAGCAAATCCCTTTGCAAAGAGAGTTCATCCTGCTCTGACCTAATGACCTTACTTAACTTAGTATCATCTGCAAAAATAGAGATGTCGCTATTTAATCCTTGCTCCAAGTCATTTATAAAAATATTAAAAAGAACAGGGCCCAGTACTGATCCCTGGGGGACGCCACTGATTACCTTTGTCCAATCTGAGTATGATCCATTTACTGCTACTCGTTGCTCCCTATCTTTTATCCAGTTATTTATCCATGAACTAACATTTTCAGCTATTCCCAGTCCCTTAATTTTGTGCATTAATCTCTCATGTGGCACTGTATCAAATGCCTTTGCAAAATCTAAGTATATCACATCAACTGATTCCCCTTTATCTATATTTTTACTTACTTCCTCGTAGAATCTAATTAGATTAGTTTGACATGATCTATTTCTCCTAAAGCCATGCTGATTAGAACTAATAATCTTGTTTACACGAATATGCTCATCAATATAATCCCTTATAATCCCTTCAAATATCTTCCCCACTATTGATGTCAGACTAACTGGTCTATAGCTTCCTGGATCATCCCTGCTTCCCTTTTTGAAGAGTGGCACCACATCAGCTTTACGCCAATCCTGGGGTACCATGCCTGAGGATAATGAGTCTTGAAAAAATAAGAGTAAAGGTTTGTCTATAATACCCTTGGGTGTATTCCAACTGGGCCTGGAGTTTTATTTACCTTAATATTTTTTAGTTTTTTCCTGATATCCTCTAAACAAAACCCAGTTAGTGGTATGGACTGGCATGTTCTATTCTGTTCCAAAGTATCATTCAATGGTTCCTCTCTTGTGTATACTGAAGAAAAAAACTGGTTTAGTACCTCAGCCTTCTCCCTGTCATTATTTATCATGCTACCCTCCACACATTTTAATGTACCTATATTATCCTTCTTAGATTTTTTGCTATTTATGTACTTAAAGAACCTTTTAGGGTTAGACTTAGAACTTAAAGAACCTTTTAGGGTTAGACTTAGAATCCTTGGCAATTAATTTTTCATTTTAAATTTTGGCTAATTTGATTGCTTTTTTGCATGCTTTGTTACATTCCTTATAAATATTGTATGCTGAGTCTGTACTATTTTCTTTTAATAATTTAAATTCTGTTTTTTCCTAATTTCTTTTAACATATTTTTATTTAGCCATAACAGCTTAGTTTTTTTATTTTTATTTTTATAACCATATGGTATGTATTGATATGTATATTTGTTTAACAAATTTTTAAATATTATCCATTTATCCTCTGTATTTTTATTAGAAAATACATTGTCCCAATTTATATTATTTAATGATTTCCTTAAATCGTTGAATTTTGCTTTCTTGAAATTAAAAGTCTTAGTTAAGCCTTTAAAACACTGCATATGAAAAGAGATTTCAAATGTGACCATGTTATGATCACTGTTACCCAAATGTTCTTTAACTTCTATGTTTGATATTATGGGCTCCATGTACGAAGCAGCGAAAGCTGCTCCGGAGCCTTTGCGGGGCAGGTTCGCATATGCGAGCCTGCTTCCCGCAATGTAAGAAGCAGCGGTCATTAGACCGCTGCTTCCTACACCCTACGCCACCTCTTAGGTGGCGAAGCAGAATCACCGAGAGCTCGCTCGCTCTCGGTGATTGACAGCCCCTTCAGTCGCGTGATTGGTCGCGCGACTGAAGGGGCGGGCATTACACACTCCGCTGAGTGTGTAATGATACATACGGGCAAGCGGATCAATAGATCCGCTGCCCGTGTGTAGCGGAGGCGGGCGGACAGCTTTGCGAGTTAAGAAGCTGTCCGCCCGCCTCTTAGTACATGGAGCCCTATATCTGTATTGTTTGATAGCACTAAATCCAATATAGCTTTACTCCTAGTTGGCTCCTCTATTAATTGTGACAAGAAGTTATCCCTGAGAACATTTAAAATTCTATCCCCCTTAGCTGAATTACTAGTTTCATTGGCCCAGTTTATATCAGGGTAGTTAAAATCTCCCATAATTACAGCACTGTTATTAGCAGCCTTACCTATTTGGATAAGTAGTTGAGTTTCCTCCGGGTCACTAATGTTGGGAGGCTTGTAGCATGTTCCTAGTAATATTTTTTTAGGATTTTTCCCCCCACTCTTTATTTCAACCCACAGGGTCTCTACATTGTCACTTGTATTATAAATATCTTCCCTTATTGTAGGTTTAAGGTCAGGTTTAATATACATGCAGATTCCTCCACCCCTTTTATTGTTCCTGTCCCTCCTAAATAATGTATACCCCTCTAAGTTAAGTGCCCAGTCATGTGAATCATCCCACCAAGTTTCAGTTATACTGATAACATCATAGTCCTCTTCTGCAACTAAGAGCGTCAGCTCCCCCATTTTACCTGTCATGCTTCTTGCATTTGTTGTCATACATTTAATTTTCATGTGCTTTCTGCTGCTACTTGGTGTACTTTCCTCTATACTTTCTAATGTGACATTTCTTAAGTCATCCCTTCCTTGAGATATTAAGGGAGTGACATATTCAGACACTGATCTCTCTGTTCTATTTTGTTCTAATTGACCCTCCCCCCCTTTGCCTAGTTTAAAAGGTTCTCTAAACGTGCTACCATCCCTTCCCCCAACACACCTGCACCCATGTCATTCAGGTGCAATCCATCCTTACTGTACAATTTGTAATTGGCAAGAGTCCATGAGCTAGTGACGTATGGGATAGAAATGCCCAAGATGTGGAAGACCACAGAATAGTCAGTAGAGAGGGAGGGATAAAATAACAACAGATACTTCCACTGAGAAATTAAATCCACACCATAATTAAGTTTTCCTTGAAAAAAACTTAAATCAAAAGCAGTAGAATCAAACTGAAACAGCTGCTTGAATAACTTTTTTTTTTTACCAAAGACTGCTTTAGAAAAAGCCAAATACATTAAAATGGTAAAAACAGCAAAAGAATGCAAAGAAGAACAAAATACTGCTTTGCAAATTTGATCATCTTAAGCTTCACTCTGAAAAAACCCCAAAAAATGGCGACTGAATTAGCAGAATGGGCTGTAAATCTCGGAGGCAAAACCTACCCAGCCTCCAAATAAACCTTGAAAAACAAAAGCTTTTAACAAGGATGCCAAAGAAATGGCAGAGGCTTTCTAAACTTTTCTGAAACCAGAAAAACAACAAATAGACTAGAAATCTTCTGAAATCCTAATAACCTCTATAAAGAATTATAAGCTCTTACCAGATCCAAAGGATTAAAAGAACTCTCAAAGAATTCTTTAGGATTAGAAAATAAGGAAGGAACAACAATGTCTCCACAAATGTTGTTCAAAGGCACAACTTTAGGGAAAAAAAGAAGTCCATAAAACAACTTATCTAGATGAAAACAATCAGATAAGGAGACACAGAAGAGAGAGCTGATCAATCAGAAACTCTTCTAGCAGAAGAGATAGCCAAAAGAAATAATACTTTCCAAGAAAGTAGATAATCTTTGAGAAAATATAGGCTCAAAAGAAAGAGCCTTCAAAATCCTGGAAGCAAATTAAGACTCCAAAAAAGGAGAATTAATAAACGAACAGGCTTGATATACCAAAAAGCCTGAACGAAACAGTAAATATCATGAAGTTAAAATAATTTTTCTAGGAAATAAAACAGAAAGATCAGATTTTTGTCCCTTCAAAAACATTTTTTAAAGACAAACTTATCCAAACCAACCTGAAGAAACTGAAAAATCCTAGGAATTCTAAAAGAATTTAAGAAAAGAAAACCTGATAATACATGTTCCTTGAAACAGACTGATAAGCCTGCAACATAGTGATAAAAACTTCTATGACTAAACACTTATCGATTTCCATACCCCCAAATTAGAAATGTGTGATCCTGATGGAAAAATAGCCCCTAAAACAAGAGGGCTGGCCAAAGAGAAAGCAGTCAAGGATAGCAACTGGACATCCAAACAAGATCCACATACCAAACCTGTGACGCCATGCTGATGCTATCAGAAACACATGGAACTGTTCCAATATAATCTTGGTAATCACCTTTGGAAGAAAAAAACAGAGGTGGAAAGATGTAGTCAGGTTGCAAAACCAAGACACTGCTAATGCATCCACCATCTCCACCTGAGGATCCCTGAACCTGGAAAGGTACCTGGGAAATGGAGAAGACACATCTGTATAGAGACACCACTCTCCCGGATGTAAAGACTGACAGCTGAGATAATCCACCTTCCAAATGTCTAAAATAGTAAAAAATAGACAGGAGATGAATTCCATCTAAGAACATATGCAAGATACTTCTCTCTCAATTGCTAAGGAACTATGAGTCCCTATTGTTGAATGACAAATGCCACAGTTGTGATATTGTCTGTCTGAAAGCAGAAAACAAAAAAGTTCTCTCCTAAAAAGATGCCAAGCCTGAAAGAGCTCTGAAAAATATCACAGAGTTCTAAAATATCAATTGGAAACCTCGCCTCTTGAAGTTTCCAAACCCCTTGTGCTGTCAAAAGACCCTCAGACAGCTCCCCAACCTGTAAGACTTGCATCCATTAAGAATACAGTCCAGGAAGGATGAACAAAAGGAGGCCCCCTGAATAAAATGATGATAGACTAATCACCAAAACAGAGAGAGTAGAGTGTTAGGATTTAAAAATATCAACTGTGATATCTAAAAACCAACCCTGTATTATTGATTCAGTATGCAAAGCAAAATGAGATCTCAGAGAAAAACTAGCAAAGGGAACCATGCCTGATGCTGCAGTCATGAAACCTAAAACTTTCATGCACATAGCTACTGAAAGAAATGTTCTAGACTGTAAGTTAGACAGGCTAACGCCACTTACAATTGACTTATGTCTGATAAAGACAAAGACATGAACACAGAATCCATCTAGAAACCCAAAAAGAAGTGACCCTTGTCTAAGGAATCACAAAACTCTTAGGTAAATTAAATCCTCTAACCATGTCTTGAAAAAACAAAATTTAGTTAATTCATGAAGGGTTCCATAAAAGAAAAGCCTATATATTTGAATACTGCTCTTTCATATGTATGTATTGGGTACTTGTAAAGTGCATCTAATCACCCGTAAGGGACTAAAGACGCTGCTCATTAAATCAACCTCGGAAGAATGAAAGGCTGAATGGACCTCACCAGAAATCGAACCTGCAACCCTAAGGTTGCTACAGAGCTTAACCACTGTGCATTAGCATGCTGAGCTATCTGTCCAGCTTTAATAAAAAAAAGTTTTAAGTTAATACCAAGATACCATCCAAATAAGGAAGCACCATAATACTCTACTGTCTGAAGACAGAAAGAAGGCACCAAGAACTTTTAAAAAAAAGATTAATAAAGCTGTCACTTAACGGAATGGAACAACGACAAATTAGTAAAGCTTAAAAAGAAAATCTCAGAATCCACAAGTGATCTGAATGAAATAAAATATGAGGATACACATCATGAAAAATGGAGTGGAGATGAAATGACCTTAACAAAAAGGCATAATAGTCCTTATAATCGCCAACCTAAAAGTTGAGACTCTTAAAAAAACAATATAAAATCTTCAGATCCAAGAATGGACTGAATAAACCTATCTTCTTAGGGACAAAGAATATAATTGAATAGAAACCCAAATCCTGTTCCAGCAAAAAGAACTGGCATGATTACTCATGTAACAAATTCACAGAGTGTACTGAAAAAGAAAGATTCTTCCCATAGGAGGTTTCATTATAAAAATCCATTCAAACCCTAAGAATAATATAGGATTTGGACTGAGTTCATCCAAAAATAATTTAATCTGCCCCCCGTCAGAAGGATTGGTTTGAGAACCGCACCTTCATGCAGTCTAATAACTAGTAATTATATAGCGTTTTTCTCCCAGAAAAATAAAAAAAAACGCTTCTTCTGTGCATACACTCGGAGTTAACCAAATTAGCAGCTGATAAAAACAGTAGTTATTATTACCCAAATAAATACTACACAATAAATTGACCTTAAAGGCCAAAGGGCTTTATGACCATTGGATCTAGAACAAGCGTTTGTAGACAGGATATTCACCAACTGATCTACATCACCGGCTTAAAGTGGGCCAGAAAAAAACTCTAAACCTCCAGAAATAGTGGAGATAATAGAAATCAAATAAGTTATTATCCTAACAAGAGAGAGATAATAAAATATATTTTAAATCATAATAATAGATATAATAAATCAATCTAAAGTAAATAAACAGAGTTATATACTTGAGAATCTGAAACTGCTTATGCTAACTGTTCAACAAAGGTTGAGAGAACAGTAATGTCAGCCACAGATAAAGCTGAGCTAAAAATATAAACAGTACGTGAATATGCTCTACTAAGGTTATATTCAAATTCTAAAGAATCCTGAAAACAAGTACCAATTTCCATAGAAATAGTAGTACAGTCCCTAGAGGGAATCAGAATAACCATTCTCTAGAATATAATACAGATAGTATATTGAATAGGAAAAAACCTCAAAGCAAAAATGTTAAAATCCATATTTGAAAAGAATTATTAACATGCGGCTAGATTACGAGTTTTGCGTTATGGCTCATAAGGCTGCTTTTTCACTACCGCTGCTATAACGAGTCTTGTATGTATAGCTGTACCGGACACTTTTTTGGCCGTAACGCGACGTAACTACCGCACCTTTCAAAAAGTCATTTTTTAATGGGACTTCCATAGCGCCGGTATTACGAGTTTTGCCTGGGAGGCCAAAAAGTGAGTGGTACAGTGCTAAAGTCAGTAGTTATGGGTTTTGCGCCACAAAGCTGTAGCATAAAACTCATAACTAAAGTGTTACAAAGTACACTAACACCCATAAACTACATATTAACCCCTAAACCGAGGCCCTCCCACATTGCAAACACTAAAATAAAAATATTAACGCCTAATCTGCTGCTCCGGACATCGCCGCCACTATAATAAACATATTAACCCCTAAACCGCGGCACTCCCGCATCACAAACAATAGTCTGCCGGCCCCAACGTCACCGCCGCCATTATACTAGTTTTTAACCACTAAACCTAACCCTAACACCCCTAACTTTAATATAATTGAAATAAATCAAAATAAAAATTACTATCATTAACTAAATAATTCCTATTTAAAACTAAATACTTACCTGTCAAATAAACTCTAAGATAGCTACAATATAAATAATAGTTATTTCTTCTGTTAAGTGTGATCAGTCCACGGGTCATCATTACTTCTGGGATATTACTCCTCCCCAACAGGAAGTGCAAGAGGATTCACCCAGCAGAGCTGCATATAGCTCCTCCCCTCTACGTCACTCCCAGTCATTCTCTTGCACCCAACGACTAGATAGGATGTGTGAGAGGACTATGGTGATTATACTTAGTTTTATATCTTCAATCAAAAGTTTGTTATTTTAAAATAGCACGGGAGTGTGTTATTATCTCTCTGGCAGAGTTTGAAGAAGAATCTACCAGAGTTTTTGTTATGATTTTAGCCGGAGTAGTTAAGATCATATTGCTGTTTCTAGGCCATCTGAGGAGAGGTAAACTTCAGATCAGGGGACAGCGGGCAGATGAATCTGCATAGAGGTATGTAGCAGTTTTTATTTTCTGACAATGGAATTGATGAGAAAATCCTGCCATACCGATATAATGTCATGTATGTATACTTTACACTTCAGTATTCTGGGGAATGGTACTTCACTAGAATTACACTGTAAGAAATACATAAAGCTGTTTAATAACTAGAGATTATGTTTAACGTTTTTGCTGGAATGTAAAATCATTTTCATTTACTGAGGTACTGAGTGAATAAATGTTTGGGCACTATTTTTCCACTTGGCAGTTGCTTAATCTGTTTTTCTGACAGTTTCTGTTTTCCCTCACTGCTGTGTGTGAGGGGGAGGGGCCGTTTTTTTGGCGCTTTTACTGCATCAAATATTTCAGTCAGCAACTCATTGTATTCCCTGCATGATCCGGTTCATCTCTACAGAGCTCAGGGGTCTTCAAAACTTATTTTGAGGGAGGTAATTTCTCTCAGCAGAGCTGTGAGAATTATAGTTTGACTGAGATAAAAAACGTTTATTCTGTAATTTGTTTCCTGCTTTCAGAATTTGTTATCTTTGCTAATGGGATTAAACCTTTGCTAAAGTTGTGTTGTTTACAAGGATTGAGGCTATAACTGTTTCAATTTATTAATTTTCAACTGTCATAGATCTTCTGTGCTTCTTAAAGGCACAGTACGTTTTAATATTATTCTAATTGAATTGTATTTCCAAGTTGCAAGTTTATTTGCTAGTGTGTTAAACATGTCTGATTCAGAGGATGATACCTGTGTCATTTGTTGCAATGCCAAAGTGGAGCCCAATAGAAATTTATGTACTAACTGTATTGATGCTACTTTAAATAAAAGTCAATCTGTACAAATTGAACAAATTTCACCAAACAACGAGGGGAGAGTTATGCCGACTAACTCGCCTCACGTGTCAGTACCTACATCTCCCGCTCAGAGGGAGGTGCGTGATATTGTAGCGCCGAGTACATCTGGGCGGCCATTACAAATCACATTACAGGATATGGCTACTGTTATGACTGAGGTTTTGGCTAAATTACCAGAACTAAGAGGTAAGCGTGATCACTCTGGGGTGAGAACAGAGTGCGCTGATAATATTAGGGCCATGTCAGACACTGCGTCACAGGTGGCAGAACATGAGGACGGAGAACTTCATTCTGTGGGTGACGGTTCTGATCCAAACAGACTGGATTCAGATATTTCAAATTTTAAATTTAAACTGGAAAACCTCCGTGTATTACTAGGGGAGGTGTTAGCGGCTCTGAATGATTGTAACACAGTTGCAATACCAGAGAAAATGTGTAGGTTGGATAAATATTTTGCGGTACCGACGAGTACTGAGGTTTTTCCTATACCTAAGAGACTTACTGAAATTGTTACTAAGGAGTGGGATAGACCCGGTGTGCCGTTCTCACCCCCTCCGATATTTAGAAAAATGTTTCCAATAGACGCCACCACAAGGGACTTATGGCAAACGGTCCCTAAGGTGGAGGGAGCAGTTTCTACCTTAGCTAAGCGTACCACTATCCCGGTGGAGGATAGCTGTGCTTTTTCAGATCCAATGGATAAAAAGTTAGAGGGTTACCTTAAGAAAATGTTTGTTCAACAAGGTTTTATATTGCAACCCCTTGCATGCATTGCGCCGATCACGGCTGCAGCGGCATTCTGGATTGAGTCTCTGGAAGAGAACATTGGTTCAGCTACTCTGGACGACATTACGGACAGGCTTAGAGTCCTTAAACTAGCTAATTCATTCATTTCGGAGGCCGTAGTACATCTTACTAAACTTACGGCGAAGAATTCAGGATTCGCCATTCAGGCACGCAGGGCGCTGTGGCTAAAATCCTGGTCAGCTGATGTTACTTCTAAGTCTAAATTGCTTAATATACCTTTCAAAGGGCAGACCTTATTCGGGCCCGGGTTGAAAGAGATTATCGCTGACATTACAGGAGGTAAAGGCCATGCCCTGCCTCAGGGCAAAGCCAAAGCCAAGACTAGACAGTCTAATTTTCGTTCCTTTTGTAATTTCAAAGCTGGAGCAGCATCAACTTCCTCTGCACCAAAACAGGAAGGAGCTGTTGCTCGCTACAGACAAGGCTGGAAACCTAACCATTCCTGGAACAAGGGCAAGCAGACTAGGAAACCTGCTGCTGCCCCTAAGACAGCATGAATTGAGGGCCCCCGATCCGGGATCGGATCTAGTGGGGGGCAGACTTTCTCTCTTCGCCCAGGCTTGGGCAAGAGATGTCCAGGATCCCTGGGCGCTAGAGATAATATCTCAGGGATACCTTCTGGACTTCAAATACTCTCCTCCAAGAGAGAGATTTC
This sequence comes from Bombina bombina, assembly GCF_027579735.1. Classification (NCBI taxonomy): domain Eukaryota; kingdom Metazoa; phylum Chordata; class Amphibia; order Anura; family Bombinatoridae; genus Bombina; species Bombina bombina. Next base: position 85,828,335 of record NC_069505.1, on the reverse strand, counting down.
ATCTGTCAAGATTGTCAACAATCCAGACAAAGAAAGAGGCGTTTCTACGCTGCGTACAAGAGCTCTTGTTAATGGGAGTAATCCATCCAGTTCCACGATCGGAACAGGGACAGGGGTTTTACTCAAATCTGTTTGTGGTTCCCAAAAAAGAGGGAACTTTCAGACCAATCCTGGACTTAAAGATCCTAAACAAATTCCTAAGAGTTCCATCGTTCAAGATGGAGACTATTCGGACAATTTTACCTATGATCCAAGAGGGTCAGTACATGACCACTGTAGATTTAAAAGATACTTACCTTCACATACCAATTCACAAAGATCATTATCGGTACCTAAGGTTTGCCTTCCTAGACAGGCATTACCAGTTTGTGGCTCTTCCATTCGGATTGGCTACAGCTCCAAGAATCTTCACAAAGGTTCTGGGTGCTCTTCTGGCGGTACTAAGACCGCGGGGAATCTCGGTAGCTCCATGCCTAGACGACATTCTGATACAAGCTTCAAGCTTTCAAACTGCCAAGTCTCATACAGAGTTAGTGCTGGCATTTCTAAGTTCACATGGATGGAAGGTGAACGAAAAGAAAAGTTCACTCGTTCCACTCACAAGAGTTCCCTTCCTGGGGACTCTTATAGATTCTGTAGAAATGAAGATTTACCTGACAGAGGACAGGCTAACAAGACTTCAAAGTGCTTGCCGCACCCTTCATTCCATTCAACACCCGTCAGTGGCTCAATGCATGGAGGGAATCGGCTTAATGGTAGCGGCAATGGACATAGTACCCTTTGCACGCTTACACCTCAGACCACTGCAACTGTGCATGCTAAGTCAGTGGAATGGGGATTACTCAGACTTATCCCCTTCTCTGAATCTGGATCAAGAGACCAGAAATTCTCTTCTATGGTGGCTTTCTCGGCCACATCTGTCCAGGGGGATGCCATTCAGCAGACCAGACTGGACAATTGTAACAACAGACGCCAGCCTTCTAGGTTGGGGTGCCGTCTGGAATTCTCTGAAGGCTCAGGGACAATGGAGTCAGGAGGAGAGTCTCCTGCCAATAAACATTCTGGAATTGAGAGCAGTTCTCAATGCCCTCCTGGCTTGGCCCCAGTTGACAACTCGGGGGTTCATCAGGTTTCAGTCGGACAACATCACGACTGTAGCTTACATCAACCATCAGGGAGGGACAAGAAGCTCCCTAGCTATGATGGAAGTATCAAAGATAATTCTCTGGGCAGAGTCTCACTCTTGCCACCTGTCAGCAATCCACATCCCGGGAGTGGAGAACTGGGAGGCGGATTTCTTAAGTCGTCAGACTTTTCATCCGGGGGAGTGGGAACTTCATCCGGAGGTCTTTGCCCAAATACTTCGACGTTGGGGCAAACCAGAGATAGATCTCATGGCGTCTCGACAGAACGCCAAGCTTCCTCGTTACGGGTCCAGATCCAGGGATCCAGGAGCAGTCCTGATAGATGCTCTGACAGCACCTTGGGACTTCAGGATGGCTTACGTGTTTCCACCCTTCCCGTTGCTTCCGCGATTGATTGCCAGAATCAAACAAGAGAGAGCATCAGTGATTCTAATAGCACCTGCGTGGCCACGCAGGACTTGGTATGCAGACCTGGTGGACATGTCATCCTGTCCACCTTGGTCTCTACCTCTGAAACAGGACCTTCTGATACAGGGTCCCTTCAAACATCAAAATCTAACTTCTCTGAAGCTGACTGCTTGGAAATTGAACGCTTGATTTTATCAAGACGTGGGTTTTCTGAGTCAGTTATTGATACCTTAATACAGGCTAGGAAACCTGTTACCAGAAAGATTTACCATAAGATATGGCGTAAATACCTATATTGGTGTGAATCCAAAGGTTACTCTTGGAGTAAGGTTAGGATTCCTAGGATATTGTCTTTTCTACAAGAAGGTTTAGAAAAGGGTTTATCTGCTAGTTCATTAAAGGGACAGATCTCAGCTCTGTCCATTCTGTTACACAAACGTCTGTCAGAAGTTCCTGACGTCCAGGCTTTTTGTCAGGCTTTGACCAGGATTAAGCCTGTGTTTAAAACTGTTGCTCCACCATGGAGTCTAAACCTTGTTCTTAACGTTTTTCAGGGCGTTCCGTTTGAACCCCTTCATTCCATTGATATAAAGTTGTTATCTTGGAAAGTTCTATTTTTAATGGCTATTTCCTCGGCTCGAAGAGTCTCTGAATTATCAGCCTTACATTGTGATTCTCCTTATTTGATTTTTCATTCGGATAAGGTAGTCCTGCGTACTAAACCTGGGTTCTTACCTAAGGTAGTTACTAACAGGAATATCAATCAAGAGATTGTTGTTCCTTCTTTATGCCCAAATCCTTCTTCAAAGAAGGTATGTCTACTGCACAACCTGGATGTAGTCCGTGCTCTAATATTTTACTTACAGGCAACTAAGGAATTTCGACAAACGTCTTCTCTGTTTGTCATTTACTCTGGGCAGAGGAGAGGTCAAAAAGCTTCCGCTACCTCTCTTTCTTTTTGGCTTCGTAGCATAATTCGTTTAGCTTATGAGACTGCTGGACAGCAGCCTCCTGAAAGAATTACAGCTCATTCTACTAGAGCTGTGGCTTCCACTTGGGCCTTCAAGAATGAGGCCTTTGTTGAACAGATTTGCAAGGCTGCAACTTGGTCTTCGCTTCATACTTTTTCCAAATTTTACAAATTTGACACTTTTGCTTCATCTGAGGCTATTTTTGGGAGAAAGGTTCTTCAGGCAGTGGTTCCTTCTGTATAAAGAGCCTGCCTATCCCTCCCGTCATCCGTGTACTTTTGCTTTGGTATTGGTATCCCAGAAGTAATGATGACCCGTGGACTGATCACACTTAACAGAAGAAAACATAATTTATGCTTACCTGATAAATTCCTTTCTTCTGTAGTGTGATCAGTCCACAGCCCGCCCTGTTTTTAAGGCAGGTAAATATTTTTTAATTTATACTCCAGTCACCACTTCACCCTTGGCTTTTCCTTTCTCGTTGGTCCTTGGTCGAATGACTGGGAGTGACGTAGAGGGGAGGAGCTATATGCAGCTCTGCTGGGTGAATCCTCTTGCACTTCCTGTTGGGGAGGAGTAATATCCCAGAAGTAATGATGACCCGTGGACTGATCACACTACAGAAGAAAGGAATTTATCAGGTAAGCATAAATTATGTTATTGTAGCTAACTTAGATTTTATTTTTATTTCACAGCTAAGTTTGTATTTATTTTAACTAGGTAGACTAGTTAGTAAATAGTTATTAACTATTTACTAACTATCTAGTTAAAATAAATACAAATTTACCTGTGAAATAAAACCTAACCTGAGTTACACTAACTCCTAACATTATACTAAAATTAAATAAATTACATTAATTAAATACAATTAACTAAATTACTAAAAAATAAACACTAAATTACACAAAATAAAAAAGAAATTATCAAATATTTAAACTAATTACACCTAATCTAATAGCCCTATCAAAATAAAAAAGCCCCCCCCCCAAAAAAAAAACAAAAAAAAACCCTAGCCTAAACTAAACTGCCAATAGTCCTTAAAAGGGCCTTTTGCCGGGCATTGCCCCAAAGAAATCAGCTCTTTTACCTGTAAAAAAAGTACAAACAACCCCCAACACTCACACAACCAAACCCCCCAAATAAAATCCTATCTAAAAAACCTAAGATCCCCATTGCCCTGAAAAGGGAATTTGGATGGGCATTGCCCTTAAAAGGGCATTTAGCTCTTTTTCGTTGCCCAAACCCCTAATCTATAAATAAAACCCACCCAATAAACCCTTAATAAAACCTAACACTAACCCCTGAAGATCCACTTACAGTTTTTGAAGACCAGACATCCATCCTCATCAAGCCGGGAGAAGTCTTCATCCAAGCGGGCAGAAGTCCTCAACGAAGCCGGTAGAAGTCTTCATCCAAGCGGCAAGAAGAGGATGCTCCGCACCGGATGTCTTCAAGATGGAGCCGCTCCACGTCGAAAGGATGAAGATAGAAGATGCCATCTGGATGAAGACTTCTGCCCGCCTGGAGGATGACTTCTTGCCGTTTGGATGAAGACTTCTCCCTGCTTCGTTAATGACTTCTGCCTGCTTGGATGAAGATTTCTCCTGGCTTGATGAGGATGGATGCCCGGTCTTCAGAAACTGTAAGTGAATCTTGGGGGGCTTAGTGTTAGGTTTTATTAAGGGTTTATTGGGTTGGTTTTATTTTTAGATTAGGGGTTTGGGCAACAAAAAAGAGCTAAATGCCCTTTTCAGTGTTTAGTGTTTATTATTTTTTGTAATTTAGATACATGTATTTTTTTAATTTAATTTATTTAATTTTAGTGTAATGTTAGGTTTAACTGTAAGACAGGTTAAGTTTTATTTTACGGGTAAAATTGTATTTATTTTTACTAGGTAGTTAGTAAATAGTTAATAACTATTTACTAACTAGTCTACCTAGTTAAATAAATACAAACTTAGCTGTGAAATAAAAATAAAACCTAAGATAGCTACTATGTAACTATTAGTTATATTGTAGCTAGCTTAGGTTTTATTTTACAAGTAAGTATTTATTTATTTTTAAATAGGAATACTTTAGGTATTAATTGTAATTTTTATTTGGAATTATTTTAATTATGTTAAAGTTAGTGGGTGTTAGGGTTACGTTAGGGTTAGACTTAGGGTTAGGTTTTGGGGTAATAACTTTAGTAGAGTGGTGGCAACATTGGGGGCAGCAGATTAGGGGTTAATAAGTATAGTTAGCTGGCGGTGATTTTGGGGGCAGCAGATTAGGGGTTAATAACCGTAATGTAGGTTTCGGCGATGTTAGGGACAGCAGATTAGGGTTAATAAGTGTATGTAGGTGGCGACAACATTGGGGGCAGCAGATTAGGGGTTAATAATATTTAACTAGTGTTTATGATTCGGGAGTGTGGCGGTTTAGGGGTTAATGTTTATTATAGTGGTGGCGATGTCCGGAGCAGCAGATTAGGGGTTAATAATTTTATTTTAGTGTTTGCAATGCGGGAGGGCCTCAGTTTAGGGGTTAATAGGTAGTTTATGGGTGTTAGTGTACTTTGTAACACTTTAGTTATGAGTTTTATGGTACCGTTCTGTAACATAAAACTCATAACTACTGACTTTCAGGTGGTGGTACAGATCTTGTAGTTATGGGCTGTACCGCTCACTTTTTGGCTGGACAGGCAAATTCGTAATACCGGCGCTATGCAAGTCCCATTGAAAAAGGACTATTTGAAAGGTGCGGTAGTTACGTTGCGTTACGGCCAAAAAGGTGTGCGGTACAGCTATACCTACATCACCTGTAATACCAGCAGTAGTGAAAAAGAGCCATAACGCTGCTTTTTCACTCATAACGCACAACTCGTAATCTAGCCGAGAGATAGGTATAGGAATTGCCCATTGAAAGAAGCAAAAGAAGAACTCAAATATCTAGGTATTAAGCTGGCTAGAGATCCAGATAAATGGTATGCGATAAATTACTCTCAAATATGGGCAAAAAATCATAAAGATCTTTCAAATTGGGCTAAATTTCCCTTATCTTTGACTGGTAAAATTAACTTAATTAAAATGGTAATATTCTCAAAGTTTTTGTATCTCCTATATTAAACGTACAGACTTATTATCTTTTAAACAAAGGTATTTGGGATTTTTGTGGGGGAAAAAACATAGGGCCTTTGCCCTACAGAACATGACCCTGTTTAGAAAAGGAGATATGGCTTTTCCAGATGTGGAATTATATAATATAGTATGTTTGGGCAAATTTGCACTGGAATGGATAACAGAGGCATATTATTATGCTATAAGAGCATTAAAAGATCAAATAGTTAACCCATATTCTCGTAAAAGGACATTCTACAATAGAATTGTTATTGTTTTAATTACCCATTCCCCAGTTTTGCATAACCAACACAGTTATAATAATATACGTTTTACCTCTGTGATTATCTTGTATCTAAGAACCTTCGTCCAGCCCCCTGATCACATGACTGTGACTGTTTATTATCTATTGTCTTGCATTTAGTATTGTGTTGTGCAAAATCTTAAATAACGTTCTGTGCCTGAACACAGTGTTATCTATATGGCCCACGTGTACATTCAGTCTCTTTGTGTTGAAATGTAAAAAAAGCATGTGATTAGAGGCAGCCCTCACAAGGGCTTAGTAATTAGCATATGACTCTGCCTAGGTTTAGTTTCAACTAAGAATACCAAGAGAAAAAAACAAATATGATGATAAAAGTAAATTGGAAAGTTGATTAAAATTACAAGTTCTATCTGAATAATGAAAGTTTAATTGTGACTAGACTGTCCCTTTTAGGCTCTAGTGCATTGTAAAGAGAATCTTCCAGAAAAAGTTAAAAACCTGAGTACCATTAAAAATGTGATATTGACTAGGCATAAATTGGCTAAAATATTACAAGTTAACCCTAGGTGGTCACAATACTTGACAATAGGTGGTAACCCCAATTTTGAACCTGCGCTAGACTCAAAAATATCTCAAAGTTGTAAGATAAAGGGACTTATGTATGTATGTGTATATAGAACAATTGAAAGGCAAGGAGGCTGGATTTTGTAAATCCTTTCAAGAACTAAAAACTGAATTCGGGCTCCCTAATAAGGATTTTTTTGCTTATTTGCAAGCACAACATTTTTTTAATAAAAGGATTAAAGAGTATTCCGAAGATAATACTTGGGAAAGACTGAGACCATTGCTAAATTTTAACAAAGAAATCACTCCATTTTTGTTTTTTTTTATAAAACACTTAAAACTTTCCAAGAGGCAGAAAAGATAGGGAAAATGGTGGCAAGCTGGCAACATCCAGTAGAGATAATACAAAAAAGCTTTGATCTAGTAGATAAGGCAACACCTTCAATCTCCTGGAGAGAATCTCATACTAAAATGGTAAATAGGCTGTATATTACCCCAGCACTGAAAGCAAAATGGGACAGAACGACAAACAATAAATGCTTTAAATGCAGTCATCCGGTAGCCAATTTAGTTCATTGTTAATAGAGCTGCCCGAAAAGTCCGAAATTTTGTTTCCAGCTTAATTTTTGGTTAAATAAAATTAACAAGAAAGAGATAAAATTAGAGGTGGAAGATATTTTTTTTTTATGTACGGAGAGCTAAGAACACAGGTAAATATTAAATTTGTGAATTCAGTAATATTGATAGGGAGGTCTTTAATCCTGAAGTATTGGAAGTCCAAAAAGAGCCCTAACCTGCTAGAATGTACTAATAAAATTAAGGGACAATTTATAGTGGAACAATTGGACACTGCCATCAAATCAGAATCCCAAATAAAACATTTCTTTATTAAGTGTAAGATATTTATAGTCATTCTCTACAGAAAAACAAATTTGTTTAATTTATTCTTTTAGAGAGTCAGAATTTCTGAGGGGTTCAATTGAAATAAACGAATATCCAAACTTAGTGGAAGGCAGCTAGGTAGCTTCGAGGGGGTGGAGGGGCATTTTAATTTTCCTCTTTGTGTGTGTGTGTGTGTGTGTGTATGTGTGTTGTTATAAGTTGTTGTTCTGGTTTTATTCTGTTTGCTGTTTTTGTCTGGAGTCACTTAGGAGGACTTTGAAGCAATGGTTACCTAAATGCTGGACTGTATGAATTTACATCATTTTTGTGTGTATTATCTTATCATAATATTTAAAATACCAACAATGTGGGATTAAGAAAATAGAGTCAAGTGAACTAAATTAAGTAACCCAGTGCCAGGACTATGCATCTATGTTTGGCAACTGTTTATCTGTTTGTTTGTTTTTCCCAACCCTGCGTCTCTGTCTTGTTTGCTTTCAGTTTCTGGAACACATTGTTGGATCTAAATAAAAATGATAAAACAAAGAAAATAAAAAATATCAACTCTATTAAAAAATGCAATAAAGTTATAAAAGTTGTGCTAGGAACAAATTTGTCAAACATGAATGTTAGCATATGTAAAATATTTTTATTTTTATGTTTAATTATTTTTTAGTAAACTGTATATCATTAATGTTTATTTTTTTTCTTGGTTTATGACATTTTTTAAAAGTGTTATCTTTCTTTTGTTATACAAAATAACAACAATATTAAAATATATTTGGTTCTAATTTTTTTATAGCTGTTCTGTCTCAATTTTCAAACTTGCCAAGTAACAATGGAGATGTCAACTCTCGCCTAATCAATAGTAAGTTATCCTAAAGTTTAATTTATAAGGTTAATGTTATTGCATGTCACCAAGTTATTGCATTGTGCCAGATAAAATGTACAGCTATATATAAACCAAAATCAGAAAATAACTAATTCTTTGTTATTTTGTTGCATTCATCCAAAAATATCAATAATCAGCCTCTTTAACGAAAACAATAAACAAATACATTAATGCAGCAATTACATTTTTTCTTAACGTGTCTGCCCATGAAACAGTTACTTTGATGTCAGCTACTGACATGGGTGCCGATTTATTAATTTGTGTACGGACATGATCATGTCCGCTTCACATCGATAAATGCAGGAAACAGCACCATTCTGCTACATATGGGGCTTGATAAATCGGCCTCAAGGGCTTCACATTTAGACTATTTAACGACAATCCAGCAATGTCCTTAGTCCTTTCTCTGCAGGTAGAAATGCCACCATCCAATAATGATTCAGTAATAATTTCATTATTTTCTGTGTCAGCTAATAGGTATAAAAGCTTCACTTTTGTTCTTGGCTGAACCTTACCCCATTAAGGGATGTCATTGGACCAGGGGTGCCTCCTTACCTGTTCGCCGGTGGGTAAGGCAGAGGGTGCTGTTGCAAGTTTCTCCATGGCTGTGACTGCGCCTGATGTTACGTTTGTGCCTGTTTGTGCGCGGGTGATGTCGCAGGTGCTTTCCATCTGCTAGGGGAATCTTTGTGACATGCCTCTCTCTGCCTTCTCATTGGGTACTAGATATCTTATGCTGTTGTTGTCTTGGATACAGGGGCGTTCCTGGGCCCTGTTAGGTTTAAATTCTGGTCTCAGCCCTGACTTGTTGCTGAGTTATTTTGCCAGTTTATCTGCATAACTAAGCGTTGTATTTTCTCTGTTCCTATTTCCTTTTCCCTGATATTGGATTTCCTGGTTTTGACCCATGGCCTGACTCCATGTATGATACTTGCTGTCTGGACTGACCTATATTATTCTGACTACACCTTTTTGAATCTTCCCTATCTGTACCTTGCTTTGGATTTGTGTGCTTCTTGCCATAGGATTTCTCCTCCTACACACAGGGTAGCCCTGCTCCCTGACAAGGGAAGGTTCCAAATAATGATAAAGGTTCCTGCCTGTCAGTTTTCTTTCACTTTATGCTCAGTTACCTTGCTGCTTTCCTTTTTTTTTTATTAGAGTGCTACTAGATAGATAAGGGAAGAGGAAAACGATGGATAAAAGAGAGGATAGAGGAAAAGAAACAGATAAAAAAAATATTTAAAAAAATGTCAGCAGTAGCACTGGTAGCTACAACATTTACTAAAGATTACACAGATAACCATGTGTAGCACTGACTAAACTATCTGACTTTATCCTAGTAATGTGACTGTTCACTGTTTAAATGGCAACATAACATCGGGTCCTGTTGTGCCTGCTAACCTGCAATTCTCTATATTCAAACAGTTGTAGTTGTATTATTTATTTTGCTACTTTAATTTGTACACACTGTCATATTGTTTAGTCACACATCTGAGTGTGTGTACAAATTAAAACAGTAAAATATATATTGCAGCTACATCTTTTTCAATATAGAGATTGGAAGGCACATTTGGAACCCACTACCTAAAAAAAAAAAAAACATAGAAAGCACCTCATAGTGTACTTCAACAAAAATACAAATATAAGTAAAAAAGTAGAACAACTCACACCCTGAGGCTTGAGGAGAGTTTGCAGAACTCTGAGGATCCGGTCTGCTTATATTTCACTTTATGGTGCAATCATAAATATAAGTTGTTTTTTTTTCTTCTTATATTTGTATTTTTGATGGAGTACACTATGAGGTGCCTTCTATAAGTTGTTTTTTAAAACTGATGGTGGATGGCCTAATACTTCTGCAGAGCTGACAGTTTTGCATGTATCCAGGGAACTTTATTTGTACTTAAAGGGACACAAAACACAATTTTTTTCTTTAATGATTCAGATAAAGCAGGCAATTTTAAGAAACTTTCTAATTTACTCCTATTATCAATTTTTCTTCATTCTCTTGCTATCTTTATTTAAAAAGCAGGAATGTAAAGCTTAAGAGCCGGCTCATTTTTGGTTGAGAACCTAGGTTATGCCTGTTTATTGGTTTGCTAAATGTAGCCACCAATAAGCAGGGTTCTGAACCTGAAATGGGCTGGCTCCTAAGCTTTAAATTCCTGCTTTTTAAATAAAGATAGCAAGAGAACAAATACAAATTGTTAGGAGTAAATTAGAAAGTTGCTTAAAATTGCTCTATTTGAATCATTAAACAAAAAATTGGGTTTAGTATCATTTTAAACATTCAAGCTGGACTTATTTGAACTTTATTTTTGTCTGTAATAATTTATACTTTGTGGCACGCCTGTAGATACTACTTGTGGGATTAGTATCAATAAAATTATATTAGGAACCCATTTAGACAACTTTATGTAATATTATTGTGACAAATGTTACAAAAGAGAAAATCGCCCATAGCAGGTAAAAGTTCCAATTATTTTATTTCCAACATATTTAAAACAATAAAGAATATCCATCCACATCATTAAATGTAGCCAGAAAGGGCTTTACGCGTTTCAGCTGAGAAGCCGTAATCATCGCCTAACTCATTGGTCACAGCTGATGCCTTTTAAAATACACAACCTAACATGATTGACTAAAACATGCTAAAGGAACACCCTACTTGATTCCTGAAAAAAATAACAATGATATATACATAATTATGACATTCACGCTTTTCAGCTATATATGATACACAATGACTTAAACATCATACATAATTAGTTGCGGTCGGACTGTATCAATTGTTACATATGTTACAAATTTCACACTTCGTACATATTGCAAATTGGATGTATCTGCTATAGAGGGATCTATACTGCTAAAGGTATTTGCTATCAGATAAGATATACATGAAACAATCAGTTATAGTAGACAACCATTATACACATCATGCATGATAAGAACAATGAATATTGTAGAGAACATTGAAATAAGCCGCAGTGTGTAAAACGGCTATAATATCTAACAATGCCTAGTGGGTTCAAAATAAATAAACAACAACATTTCTGTTTTACTAATTAGGCGATCTCTAGCTCCACCTCTCTTCACCCAAGAATCAGAGAACATTTCTGTTCAATTACTATAGGCACTACTATATGCAACTACGCCAATTGTTCAACATTTTGCTCAGTTTCATAATAAGCAGTTCTCTTCTTTCAAGTGGTGTATCATTAAGCATGTCCTCAAACAAAAAAGAGGCAGAGATAGACATCACCTACTTGGTAAAAGAGAAATGTTTTGGGTGTTTAAATTAAAAACTAGAGAACCCTCAGGACTCAATTCTGAGTGCGATTTAGTAAATTATTGGGAATAATATAGTGTTTTCATAACATACATGATGCCAGTTGTTTATTTATTTTGTACCCAGTAGGCTACCTTGGATATTACAGTTGTTTCACACACTGCTGCTTATTTCAATGCTCTCTTTAATATTTATTGTTCTTATTATTCATGATGTTTATAATGGGTGTTTACTATAACTGATTGTTTCATGTATAGCTTATTTGTTAGCAAATACCTTTAGGTGATCCCTCTATAGCAGATACATTCAATTTGCAATATGTACGAAGTATGAAATTTGTAACATATGTAACAATTGATACAGTCCGACCGCTACTAATGATGTTTAATGTGGTTTAATTTATTGTGTATCATATATAGCTGAAAAGCATTAAATGTAATAATTATATCATTGTGATTTTTTTCAGGAATCAAGTTATTGTTCCTTTAACATGTTTTAGCCAATCATGTTAGGTTGTGTGTTTTAAAAGGCATCAGCTGTGACCAGTGAGTTAGGCTATGATTACGGCTTCTCAGTCGAAACACGTAAGCCCCTTCAGGCTACATTTATTTCTGTTTGATGATGTGGATGGATTTTCCTTATTGTTTTAAATACGTTGGAAATAAAATTGGAAATTTACCTGCTATGGGCGATTTTCTCTTTTGTAATGTTTACCTGTAAGCAGTTCGCCGCTGGAGTGGCTTGTATGCAGAGGATATCCCAGGTCTGTTGTATGGCATCACCAATTGGATCACGTGGTTTACCGCGTTGGGCAGCTAAGCAGTGGAGAGACCTGGTGTCCGAGTAAGAGACGTAGCTAAGGGTATAAGGTCCTGCAGCACAAGAAAGTCTCCTCGGCTTTGACAGAAGGTCCCTACTTTCCATGATATTCAGCCCGGTGGCACAAGCTAGACATCTCTGGTTGTGAGTACAAGTGTTTGTAAAATATTTTATGTGCCTGAACCGTGGTGTGTTAAATACACAGTAAGTGTTTGTCTACAATCCTGGTTGTTATTTTGCTGCACTAAGAAAGTGCATTATCGTTGTACAGAGAGACTTACCTTTAATCCACTCACCTCCTTTGAACCCTAGTATTGTGGCAGCTATCAATATCACAGCAGGTTCTTTTGTGCCTTCCAACATCTTTATATTCTTCTGTAATATTTATTTTACTCCTTTCATTTATGCACATACTCAGGGTTGATTCCAATCTTGTTGCTAAGGTTTATCGGTTCTTTTAAGGGAGCTAATATGCCCTTTTGCAACATTGAAGTGATTACAATGCAAACAGCAACTCCATTTCCTTACTGGAAATATTGGAGCAAAGCTGAACGACTATCAGAAAAGTTGCACATAAGGTTCCTGAAGAGCATCAACTTTAGTGATCACAATTCACCCAACCTATTTATTGATTAAATATTGACAACAAAATGGACACATTTAATTCAACAGCCAACGTGACAGATTATATGCACAAGTTTTATTCTGAGTCCATAAAGCAGCTCCTGTTTTAAAGCAATAAATTAATTTAAAATGGTGTCTGCCTTAGTTACATCAGTATATATCTTCCATGTTAATAAGTATCCGCAATTCTTTAAAAAAAAAATGCACACAAAATACATAAGCAAGAATGAGACTCCAGTGATATGCATTTCTCCTAATGCAGTGCATAGATCTATATATGTATATAGAATAAAATAAATAAAAGCTTTAGGGCTGCAACTAACGATTATTTTTATAATCGATTAATCGGCCGATTATTTTTTCGATTAATCGGATAAAAAGAGAATCAATAATAGTTTTCTATGTTTTAAATAAAATCCACATAATGAGTGTTACAAATATAAACTTCAGACTAAAACTTTACATTAACACAACTGTTTCTTCAATTTTTAAGCAGCAGAGCACAGTTTTATAATTAAACAAAACAAAACCACAAACTGTTTGAAAAGAGGTAGAACTAGAAAGAGTTAGACTATCACTGTTAATAACATTCTGTTATTCACTCTTTCAGAAACTTTGCATTGAAATGCAAAAATCTCAACATGTCCACATGCTTCTGGCTAAGGCTGGTTCTCTGTTTGCAGCTATATTTCCTGCAGCAGAGAAGAGGCACTCAGATGGTGTTGAGGTGCTTGAGATGTATAAGTAGGGTTTTGCCAATTTCACCAAAGTGGGATATTTATCTTTGTTAGCTCTTCACCAATGCGAAGTGTTTTCTACCTTGGCAAGGGGCCTCTCAAAGTAACCCTTGACTTCATTCTAACATAAACATATCTTGAATATCTATATGCAATGGTAAATAACCAGCTATAAGGTTAGGGGAAATATCTAGTCCGCTCTAAAAATAACGAATATATACTTATAAAGGTTGAAAAACCAATTAATCGATTATGAGATTTGTTGACAACTATTTTCATAATCGATTATTATCGATTATGACGATTAGTTGTTGCAGCTCTAAAAACAGTTTAAGCAAATGGAACATGAAGCATGTTCATAGTCCAGATGCCAAAACTTTCTCTTATATCATGATGGACAATTCTCAAGAGTACCAGCTAGTTCCGGTGTGCTGTGTAAACTTCAATTTGCCCCAGAAAACTAGCCAGATTAAAGTTCACAAGCCGCTCAGTATCCTTGACTCATTGATTATTGTGCCAATAATGAAGCTACTCCTCAAGGGAACCAGGCAGTATCTAAATTGCATACTGTATGTACCCTTGGTAACCATAACTAGATTCCAGATAGAGCCTTCAGTAACTTGCTGCAGATTAACCATAATTAATCATCTTGCACTGTGAACATTGACTGTATGCGGCACTTATGTAAACCCATGCCTAGATTACGAGTTTTGCGTTAGAAGCTATGCGGTACTAACGAGCAGTTTATGTTCACCGCTCACTTACAGACAACGTTGGTATTACGGGTTTTTACAAACCCGGCGTTAACCGCAAAAAAAGTGAGTGTAGAGCAAAATTTTGCTCCACATCTCACTCTAATACCAGCGCTGCTTACGTTAGCAGTGAGCTGGTGAAACGTGCTTGTGCACGATTTCCCCATAGGAATCAACAGAGAGAGCTGGCTGAAAAAAAACTAACACCTACAAAAAAGCAGCGTTTAGCTCCTAACGCAGCCCCATTGATTCCTATGGGGAAATAAAAGTTATGTCTACACCTAACACCCTAACATGAACCCCGAGTCTAAACACCCCTAATCTTACACTTATTAACCCCTAATCTGCCGCCCCCGACATCTACATTATATTATTAACCCTAATCTGCTGCCCCCAACATCGCTGACACCTACATTATATTTATTAACCCCTAAACTGCCGCCCCAACGTCGCCGCCACTGTAATAAACATATTAACCACTAAACCTAAGTCTAACCCTAACACCCCCTAACTTAAATATAATTTAAATAAATATAAATAAAATTAATATAATTAACTAAATTATTCCTATTTAAAACTAAATACTTACCTATAAAATAAACCCTAAGCTAGCTACAATATAACTAATAGTTACATTGTATCTAGCTTAGGGTTTATTTTTATTTTACAGGCAAGTTTGTATTTATTTTAACTAGGTACAATAGTTATTAAATAGTTATTAACTATTTACTAACTACCTAGTTAAAATAAATACAAAATTACCTGTAAAATAAAACCTAACCTAAGTTACAATTACACCTAACACTACACTATAATTACATTATTTCCCTAAATTAAATACAATTAAATACAAATAAATAAAATTATCTAAAGTACAAAAGCCCCCCACTAAATTACAGATAATAATAAACAAATTACAAGATTTTTAAACTAATTACACCTAATCTAATCCCCCTAACAAAATAAAAAAGGGCCTTTTGCGGGGCATAGCCCCCAAGTAATCAGCTCTTTTACCTGAAAAAAAAAGTACAAATCGCCCCCCAACATTGAAAACCCACCACACACACACAACGAACCCTACTCTAAAACCCACCCAATAATCACCTTACCGGGAGAAGTCTTCTCCCAACCGGGCAGAAGTGGTCCTGCAGACAGGCAGAAGTCTTCATCCAAGCCGGGAGAAGTGGTCCTCCAGATGGGCAGAAGTCTTGATCCAGACGGCATCTTCTATCTTCATCCATCCACGCCCAGAGCGGGTCCATCTTCAAGACATCCGTCGAGGAGCATCCTCTTCTTACAATGGCTACGACTGAATGAAGGTTCCTTTAAATGACGTCATCCAAGATGGCATCCCTTCAATTCCGATTGGCTGATATAAATCAGCCAATCGGAATTAAGGTAGAAAAAATCCTATTGGCTGATTGGATCAGCCAATAGTATTGAAGTTCAACCCTATTGGCTGATCCAATCAGCCAGTAGGATTGAGCTGGCATTCTTTTGGCTGTTCCAATCAGCCAATAGAATGCCAGCTCAATCCTATTGGCTGATTGCATCAGCCAATAGGATTTTATCTACCTTATATCCGATTGGGACGCTATCTTGGATGATGTCATTTAAAGGAACCTTCATTCAGTCGTAGCTGTCGGAAGAAGAGGATGCTCCGCATCGGATGTCTTGAAGATGGACCCGCTCTGCGCCAGATGGATGAATATAGAAGATGCCGTCTGGATGAAGACTTCTGCCCGTCTGGAGGACCACTATTGCCCAGTTGGATGAAGACTTCTGCCCGGTTGGAGGACCACTTCTGCCCGGTTGGATGAAGACTTCTGCCCTTCTGGAGGACCACTTCTGCCCAGTTGGGTGAAGACTTCTCCCGGTAAGGTGATCTTCAAGGGGTTAGTGTTAGGTTTTTTTAAGGGGGTATTGGGTGGGTTTTAGAGTAGGGTTGGTTGTGTGGGTTGTGGGTTTTAATGTTGGGGGGGTATTTGTACTTTTTTTTTTACAGGTAAAAGAGCTGATTACTTTGGGGCAATGCCCCACAAAAAGCCCTTTTAAGGGCTATTTGTAATTTAGTGTAAGGTATTTTGTTAGGGGGATTAGATTATGTGTAATTAGTTTAAAAATCTTGTAATTTGTTTATTATATTTTCTGTAATTTAGTGTTTGTTTTTCTCTTGTTAAGTGTATTCAGTCCACGGGTCATCCATTAATTATGGGATATATTCCCTTCCCAACAGGAAGTTGCAAGAGGATCACCCAAGCAGAGCTGCTATATAGCTCCTCCCCTCACATGTCACATCCAGTCATTCTCTTGCAACTCAACTAGATAGGATGTTGTGAGAGGTCTGTGGTGTTCTTTATACTTAGTTGATTTCTTCAATTAAAAGTTTGTTATTTTAAATGGCACCGGATTTATTTTATAGGTAAGTAGTTTTAAATAGGAATAATTTAGTTAATTAAATAGATTTTATTTATTTAGGGCTAGGGTTAGACTTAGGTTTAGGGGTTAATAACTTTAATATAGTGGAGGCGACTTTGGGGGTGGCAGATTAGGGGTTAATAAATGTAGGTAGGTGGCGGCGATGTTAGGGACGGCAGATTAGGGGTTAATAATATTTAACTAATGTTTGTGAGGCGGAAGTGCGGCGGTTTAGGGGTTAATATATTTATTATAGTGGCGGAGATGTCCGGTTCAGCAGATTAGGGGTTAAAATATTTATTTTAGTGTTTGCGATGTGGGGGGCCTCGGTTTAGGGGTTAATAGGTAGTTTATGGGTGTTAGTGTACTTTTTAGCACTTTAGTTAAGAGTTTTATGCTACGGCGTTGTAGTGTAAAACTCTTAACTACTGACTTTAAAATGCGGTACCAGTCTTGACAGGAGAGGGTGTACCGCTCACTTTTTGGCAGACTCGTAATACCGTCGCTATGCAAGTCCCATTGAAAAAAGAGGATACGCAATTGACGTAAGTGGATTTGAGATATTTCCAAGTCTGGCCGAAAAAGTAAGCGGTACACCTGTACCTGCAAGACTCGTAATACCAGCGGACGTTAAAAAGCAGCATTAGGACTGGCCAACGCTGCTTTTTAACCGTAACGCAAGATTCGTAATCTAGGTGCAAGAGTCTTTACCTCTGAGACAGCCATATGTCCCTATTTGCAGAATTTTCCTTAGCCCCGTCCATAAATCACCCAGACACAACCACACACTGCCCAGATCCACTTATTGACTGCCCAGACACACCTGTTATCCCACCTACTATCCACCCATGACCTCAGCCATCCTGAAAAGCCTAGAAACAAAATGGCATCAGGCTCTCTCAACCTCTGTCCCTTATACCTATCCTCAAATGTTGGGAGATATGAATTATAGTAAAGATAGCATGTAGCCCCTTTTGTTGAAAATGATACAGATGCTTTTTTCATTGAAAAGGTCATTAAAACATAAAGGGCTAGATAATAAGGGCAGCGCTAATTTATTGCAGGCTCGCAAACGTGCAAATTTTCTGTTTATTGGCAGACAATAAATAACCAGCCATTAAAAGCGTTTAAAAAAAAATAAGAAAACTGCACTTAGCAGGTTTTGGGGGCTAATATTGGCGGTTGTGGGGTGTTAGAAAAAAGTCACTGAATAGTGACTTTACATTGTGGTCTATGGGAATGGTGTGTTTCCTGTAAATATATATGCATATAAATATATGCATATATATGTATGTGTTAATACGTGTATATACACATATTAACACATACTGTAAATAAATATACAGTATATATATATATATATATATATATATATAAAAGCATGTACATACATATTTACACACTCCTGACATCTCTGCACTACTTACTCCCTTCGCAGCACAAGGTTTTCATGCTGCTCCTCACGGCATGAGAATGAGGCTCCCATTGGAGCCTATAGAAGCGCGCTCTCAACATTAGCATACACTGGTATTACTCGCTGGAGCACTAATATCTCTTTCACAAAATTTTCTCGTGGGTATCCATCTTTACTGTTTTGGATTTTGACTTTTGGCTGGTGACTTGGATCTTCCTTGACCATTCTTCTGCCTGCTGATTTAAATTCTGTTTTTACCCGATTGGTTATGACCTTGTGCACTGTCATCCTCCTCTTGGGTCCTATTGCTACTGTAACTAAACAAAAGAAAATAAGGACAGGAGCACCGGTTGATGTAGTGATAGCGTTTATTCCAAACAACGCTAGTAGTAGTGTAGAGCACAAAGTCCTTAATAGACACAAACAATCCTTGTAAATCAATGCTCAATTAACACTGACAGCAGCTGGTTGTCCAAGGTTAGATCAAAGGTGCAAAACAGCTGACGAATTTCGTCAAGAGAGCCGTAGTCAGGACGCGGTAAGTCGGCTTTTTTGAGTCACATTGTTCTGTGGGTCTGTAGAACGTTTTGGCATTTTTGACCTATAGCTACTGTCCCAAAGATATTTCTTTATCACTCCACTTGATGCCAGGATAACAGGACTACTGGCCAGGATTGGTTTGATAGAGAAATATCCAAAGGGTCCTAAAAATATCATTATCATTTGGTTAAGTATTAATCACTTGTTAACACAATTAATTCCCCATTCTTTGCTATGGGGAACATCTTTAGAGCAACATATGTGCAGCTGAAAAGGGCAGCACATAAGCAATGAGGAATGTAGATATAGAGTACATTTTCACAAATTCCAGCAGAACTAGCACAAGTGTACAAGAGTTTGAGCAGTGAGTCTGGACACCCAGGTGAGCACATGAGCAGGGAGAAATGTTGGTATAATGTACATTGTCACAAGTTGGAACAGCAGCACACAAGGGCAAGTTGGTAGTCTGGCACCTAGGGCAGCACAGAAACCATGGGCATGGTGGTATAGGGTACATTTTCTTAAAGCAGTAGCAGAGGACAAGCAGTCCACACACCAGGGTAGCACATGGATGTTGGGACAAGGTCATACAGAGTACAAGGTTACATGCAGGTCTGGGATTAGTAACAAAAGTGAATAAGAGAGGACTGTATTGTGTAGTTCTGGATATAATGGCAGTTTGAAGCCGGAGTGGAAGAGGCAGTGCTGGATGCACTAGTGGATTGAAGGAGGTGGCACTAAATGTAATTGCAGTTTGAGCAGGACAGTGGCGACTCTAAGAACAATATATGAAGGGGGCACATAACAGATACCACAGTCAAAACAGCCACTAATAATTTTCACTATTAAATTATACCACTGAAAATAAATAAATACAATAATAACAATAACAATAATAACAATAAATAAATATATTTAAATAAGATTCCAAAATACCAGAGTAATGCAATGATATATTTTTATTGTACTAACCTAATACATATTTACTTACATACATACTCATCCATACACAGTTACACACACAGTTACACACATAAACATTATACACACATACACATTATATACACATTATACATACATACAGTTACAAACATACAGTTACATACATACACAGTTACATACATACAGTTACATACACAGTTACATGCATACACAGTTACACACATACACAGTTACACACATACAACACTCAAATACATACACACACAGACACATATTAAAAGGCACATGTACATACACACACACACCGACACATACATACACCCACAGGCATACATACATACACACACAAATACACATGCACACATACACACACCCAACACATACATACACACACACACAGATATACATACACAAATACACACACACACACACATACATACACATATTATACTTACATACAGTACATTCACACACATTATACATACATACATACACACATTATACATACATACATACACATAGTTAAACACACATGCATACACACAGCGACACATACATGCATACACACACAAATGCATACAGACACATAAATACACACACATAGTTAAACACATATGCATACACACATCGACACATACATGCATACACACACAAATGCATCCAGGCACATAAATACACACACATGCATGCATACACACACACATGCACACATACATACACATTCATACACACACATTTTACATACATACACACACATTATACATACACACACACATATTGTTAAGCACACATGCATACACACACCGACAAATACATACATACACACACACACACAAACACAAATACACACACATCCATATACACACATAGTTAAACACACATGCATACACACAAATACATATGCACACATACATACACCCCCCAACACATACATACACACACAGATATACATAGACAAATAAAAACACACATACACACACATTATACATACATACACACACATGCATACATACACCGATACATACATACATTATACACATACACAAAAATGACAATAAAACAATTACAATACATACATTATACACATACACATTGAACATACATACACAAAGATGACAACAAAACAATTACAATACATACATTATACACATACACATTGAACATACATACACAAAGATGACAACAAACCAATTACAATACATACATTATACACATACACATTGAACATACATACACAAAGATAACAACAAACCAATTACAATACATTCATTATACACATACACATTGAAAATACATACACAAAGATGACAACAAAACAATTACAATACATACATTATACACATTGAACATACATACACAAAGATGACAACAAAACAATTACAATACATACATTATACACATTGAACATACATACACAAAAATGACAACAAAACAATTACAATACATACATTATACACATTGAACATACATACACAAAAATGACAACAAAACAATTACAATACATACATTATACACATACACATTGAACATACATACACAAAGATGACAACAAAACAATTACAATGCATACATTATACATATACACATTCAACATACATACACAAGGATGACAACAAGACAATTACAATACATACATTATACACATACACATTGAACATACATACACAAAGATGACAACAAGACAATTACAATACATACATTATACACATACACATTGAACATACATACACAAAGATGAAAACAAAACAATTACAATACATACATTATACACATACACATTGAACATACATACACAAAGATGACAACAAAATAATTACAATACATACATTATACACATACACACTGAACATACATACACAAAGATGACAACAAGACAATTACAATACATACGTTATATACAGACACATTGAACATACATACACAAAGATGACAACAAACCAATTACAATACATACATTATACACATACACATTGAACATACATACACAAAGATGACAACAAAACAATTACAATACATACATTATACACATACACATTGAACATACATACACAAAGATGACAACAAGACTGTTAAGATTGCTGCAGCTTTTACTGTACTTTGCACTAACCTTGTTTTATCATTATATGTTAGAAGTGCTGCAGCTTTAAGCTCAGCTCACCACACCCTCTGGGTGTGTCTGGGTCTCTGTGACATCATCAGAAGCCATGTTAGTTTTACTGATGGAACCTGCTAGTAAATAGCCATGTGGCTGTAGCTGAATAAAAGTTATCTAAAGTTCCTGCTGCAGAGTCTCAGTGATATGTGCAAGAGACATCAGACACAAGGTAACAGCACACAACTGAATGTTCTAATCCTGACTACACACAGAACATAACAGCTGGCAACGAGGATCTGTGGTCTGACCCTATAATGGCACTTATTGGCACCTTACCTGTGTTTGCAGCAGACACAGACAGATGGGACACATGGGTTGAACAGTTTGAGCTATATTGTACAGCAAATAACATAGGAGCTGATAAGCAAGTGGCTGTGTTTCTGACAACTATAGGCTCAGCAGCTTACACTACATTAAGGGACATTCTCTCACCAGATAAACCTAATGCTAAACCTCTGTCTGACCTGATCTGCCTGTTATCTCACCACTACCTACCTAAGCCTCTAGAGATAGCAGAACGCTTTAAGTTTTACACACGCAAGCAATTGCAGCATGAGGACATTAAAACTTATGTGATCAGTTTAAAGAAA
This sequence comes from Bombina bombina, assembly GCF_027579735.1. Taxonomy (NCBI): domain Eukaryota; kingdom Metazoa; phylum Chordata; class Amphibia; order Anura; family Bombinatoridae; genus Bombina; species Bombina bombina. The sequence continues at coordinate 85,805,830 of NC_069505.1, read as the reverse complement.
CTAGCAAGTAGCTGCAGATTTAGTGATTATTTAAACACTGCTTTACGTGATATGTTTGTTATTGGACTCATGGACTGTACAGTACAAAAGAGACTATTAGCAGAGGATGATTTAACACTAAAGCGTGCTATAGAGATAGCTACAGTCATGGAACTTGCTGCTAAAGATACACAAATGCTCCAGGCCCCAGCACAGGCAGTTTGTGATAAGGAAAAATATGTTTTTCATACAAGTATGCACCTTAATAAACAGTATCCAGCTAGACAGACCGCCTGTTACAGATGTGGTGACACAAATCACACAGCAAATGCCTGCATGTTTAGGAACTGCACCTGCTATGGGTGTGGGAAAATTGGTCATACAAAAAGTGTGTGCAGAAGTTCCTTAGACAGAGATAAAAGTAAGAAAGTCAGCAAGTCACGTGCAGCTTTTCATGTGCAAGTAGATACACCACACACTGATTCAGAGGAAGACAAACCATTATACACATTACAGATCTACAGCCTTGAGAATAAAATTCCAGAACTGCAAGCAAAGGTGAATATAGATGGTAAACCTCTCATTATGGAAGTTGATACAGGAGCAGCAGTCTCTGTTATCACAGCTGCTGATTGGAACCGCCTGGGACTAAGGCAACCAATTGTTCCAACAGCTGTCACAATGCAAACATATTCAAATGAAATAATAAAGCCTATTGGGTGTGTATCACCTACAGTGACATTTAATGGTATAACTAAAAAGTTACGCCTCTACATTTTACCTAAAGGAGGACCACCTTTGTTTGGTAGATCCTGGATCCAAGCATTGGGCATGCGAAAGTTACCACAACAGTTACCGCTTAAACTGCTGGACCAAAGTGGGAATTCAAATTCTACTTGGATTAATTCACTAAAGCACAAATATAAGACTGTATTTGATGGGAACCTAGGTTTAGTGAAAGACACGCAGATTCAGCTTCACCTAAAAGAAAATGCTATTCCAAAATTTTGTAAACCAAGAGTTGTACCATTTGCACTTAAACCTAAAATTGAAGCAGAACTAGAAAGACTACGAAATCAGGGAATTATTGTTCCAGTGTCTAGCAGTGAATGGGCTTCCCCAATAGATCCTGTCAGAAAAAAAAATGGGGACATTCGCATCCGTGGAGATTTCAGAGTGGGCCTTAACCCTCAATTACTTGTGGATCAGTATCCATTACCACGGATTGAAGAATTGTTTAGTTCTCTGGCAGGGGGTGAAAAATTTACAAAAATTGACTTGCATCAAGCATACTTACAGTTAGAGGTGCATCCAGACTCCAGACACCTGTTAACTATCAACACTCACAAAGGACTTTTTCAGTATACGCGAATGGTGTTTGGCATTGCCCCAGCACCTGCAGTGTGGCAACGGATAATGGATGAGATCTTGGCAGGTATTCCACATACCCACTGTATGTTAGATGACATGCTTATCACTGGTGAAAATGATGCCACTCATAAAGCCAATGTTGAAGCTGTTTTACAGCGCCTACAGGAATTCGGACTGAAAGTTAACATGGAAAAGTGTGAGTTCTTCTGCAAGAGTTTAGAATATTGTGCACATGTAGTGGACAAGAATGGTCTCCACACAACTGCTGAAAAAGTGAAAGCGCTGGTTCATGCTCCCACCCCTGTTAATGTATCTCAGCTACGTTCTTATTTGGGGTTGCTCAATTACTATCACAGATTTTTACCAAATTTGGCTCATTTACTATATCCACTACACCGCCTTTTAGATAGTAAAAACCAATGGGCCTGGACTGACTTATGTACACAAGCATTTGAACGCTCAAAGCAACTTCTTCTGGAATCAAGACTCCTTGTCCACTATGACCTTAAGAAGCCTTTGGTACTAGCCTGCGATGCTTCACCATATGGTTTAGGCGCAGTACTTTCACACATTATGCCCGATGGTTCTGAACGTCCTGTGTCTTTTGCGTCCAGATCTCTAACTCCATCTGTGAGAAATTATGCCCAGATTGATCGAGAAGCTTTAGCAATAATTTGGGCTGTGAAGAAATTCCACATTTATATATATGGCAGACCTTTTACTCTGATCACGGATCATAAACCACTCTTGTCCATTCTGCACCCTCAGAAGGGTATCTCCAACACAACAGCTGCTCGACTTCAGCGCTATGCACTTCAGCTGGCGGCTTACAACTACTCCATTAAATATCGATGCCACAGTGATCATACAATTGTGGATATGTTTTCAAGATTACCAATGGTACATCACATGACAGCATCTTCTAAAATTATAGAAACTCCTCCACAGCCTTTAAATCTAAATTCCAAAGTGATTGCTACTTATACATGCTCTGATTCTACCTTACAGGAAATTAAGTCTTTTGTTCAACATGGGTGGCCTAAAGTGGTTCGCTCTGACCTTCAGCCATATTTTACAAGGAAGAAGGAAATTGTGCATGACTCAGGCTGTCTGTTATGGGGGTCACGAGTGATAATTCCGACCTTACTGCAAACATTAGCATTAAAGTTACTACACAGCTCACATCAGGGTGTAGTAAAAATGAAGCAAAGAGCACGAGAATATTTATGGTGGCCTAAATTGGATACAATCCATGTTGATTTTGCAGGGCCAGTGGATGGACGAATGTATTTGGTGGCTGTGGATGCTCATTCCAAGTGGCCAGAAGTAGTTCAAATGTCAAGTACTACAACACAACAAACCATTGTCGTTCTTTCCAGTATGTTTGCAAGATTTGGACTGCCACAAACTTTAGTCTCAGACAATGGTCCACAGTTCATATCACATGAATTTGAAACATTTCTAGCTACAAATAACATCAAACACTGTAAGACAGCTCCATATTTTCCAGCCTCTAATGGACAGGCTGAAAGATTTGTACAAACTTTAAAACGCCACTTAGCTGTCTCTCACAAATCAAAATTTAATACAAACTCCCTTTCTAACTTTTTGTTTAACTATCGAAACACTCCCCATGCCACTACTGGGCTATCACCTGCAATGTTAATGTTTGGAAGACGCCTGAGAACTCCACTGGATAAAGTTAGACCAGAACATTCCAAACAAGAGTTGAACACTTCTAGCATTTCAGAATTTGTCATTCATGACAGAGTATGGGTTAGAAACTACCGTGGCCCAAATAAATGGATTCCAGCTGTCATAATACAAGGCATGGGCAACAGAATGTTTAAAGTTCAACTACAAGCTGGTGGTACAGTTTCCCGCCATGTAGAACAAATGAGACATAGATCTCAACCAGCTACACAAATATCCAATGATTCAGATGGTGAGGATATCTGGCATGGAGTGTGGTGCCCACCTGAGTCTTCTGAGGATGAAAATACAATGAACACAACTGAAACAGATCAACCTCAGAATGATTCTGTCCAACAACAAAATATCACAGATGATCAACAACCGTTGGGTACTCCTCCACAGACTATTTCTCCTGAACCAAATACTCTACGGCCCTCTAGAAACAGAAGGCCACCTTCTAGATGGCAATGTGAGGATTCAGTGAGAGATTATTCAGCAAGGAATGACCTAATCCGAAGGCGGACTTATCGCAGAAAACATAACTGTGACTAAAATCTAGGCTGCAACCTAGGTCTTGTGCATAGACTATAAAGATAAACTGTTCTAAGTACAAGTGTATGGTTTAGTGATAAACATGTATGTCTATTACTTGTTGCATGTTACAATATTATCCACTGTCTGTTCTTTATTTTTATTTATTTTTTATATATATTTTTTTTGAGAAAAAAGGGGATTTTAAGATTACTGCAGCTTTTACTGTATCTTTGCACTAACCTTGTTTTATCATTATATGTTAGAAGTGCTGCAGCTTTAAGCTCAGCTCACCACACCCTCTGGGTGTGTCTGGGTCTCTGTGACATCATCAGAAGCCATGTTAGTTTTTCTGATGGAACCTGCTAGTAAATAGCCATGTGGCTGTAGCTGAATAAAAGTGATCTAAAGTTCCTGCTGCAGAGTCTCAGTAATATGTGCAAGAGACATCAGACACAAGGTAACAGCACACAACTGAATGTTCTAATCCTGACTACACACAGAACATAACAAAGACAATTACAATACATACATTATACACATACACATTGAACATACATACACAAAGATGACAACAAAAGAATTACAATACATACATTATACACGTACACACTGAACATACATACACAAAGATGACAACAAAACAATTACAATACATACATTATACACATACACATTGAACATACATACACAAAGATGAAAACAAGACAATTACAATACATACGTTATACACATACACATTGAACATACATACACAAAGATGACAACAAAACAATTACAATACATACATTATACACATACACATCGAACATACATACACAAAGATGACAACAAGGCAATTACAATACATACATTATACACATACACATTAAACATACATACACAAAGATGACAACAAGATAATTACAATACATACATTATACACATACACACTGAACATACATACACAAAGATGACAACAAAACAATTACAATACATACATTATACACATACACATTAAACATACATACACAAAGATGACAACAAGACAATTACAATACATACATTATATACATACACATTGAACATATATACACAAAGATGACTACAAACCAATTACAATACATACATTATACACATACACATTGAACATAAATACACAAAGATGACAACAAAACAATTACAATACATACATTATACACATTGAACATACATACACAAAAATGACAACAAAACAATTACAATACATACATTATACACATACACATTGAACATACATACACAAAGATGACAACAAAACAATTACAATACATACATTATACACATACACATTGAACATACATACACAAAGATGACAACAAGACAATTACAATACATACATTATACACATACACATTGAACATACATACACAAAGATGACAACAAAAGAATTACAATACATACATTATACACATACACACTGAACATACATACACAAAGATGACAACAAGACAATTACAATACATACGTTATACACATACACATTGAACATACATACACAAAGATGACAACAAAACAATTACAATACATACATTATACACATACACATTGAACATACATACACAAAGATGACAACAAGACAATTACAATACATACATTATATACATACACATTGAACATACATACACAAAGATGACAACAAACAATTACAATACATACATTATACACATACACATTGAACATACATACACAAAGATGACAACAAAAGAATTACAATACATACATTATACACATACACACTGAACATACATACACAAAGATGACAACAAGACAATTACAATACATACGTTATATACAGACACATTGAACATACATACACAAAGATGACAACAAACCAATTACAATACATACATTATACACATACACATTGAACATACATACACAAAGATGACAACAAGACAATTACAATACATACATTATACACATTGAACATACATACACAAAAATGACAACAAAACAATTACAAAACATACATTATACACATACACATTGAACATACATACACAAAGATGACAACAAAACAATTACAATACATACATTATAAACATACACATTGAACATACATACACAAAGATGACAACAAAACAATTACAATACATACATTATACACATACACATTGAACATACATACACAAAGATGACAACAAGACAATTACAATACATACATTATACACATACACATTGAACATACATACACAAAGATGACAACAAAAGAATTACAATACATACATTATACACATACACACTGAACATACATACACAAAGATGACAACAAGACAATTACAATACATATGTTATACACATACACATAGATGACAACAAAACAATTACAATACATACATTATACACATACACATCGAACATGCATACACAGAGATGACAACAAGACAATTACAATACATACATTATACACATACACATTGAACATACATACACAAAGATGACAACAAGACAATTACAATACATACATTATACACATACACATTGAACATACATACACAAAGATGACAACAAAAGAATTACAATACATACATTATACACATACACACTGAACATACATACACAAAGATGACAAAAAAACAATTACAATACATACATTATACACATACACATTGAACATACATACACAAAGATGACAACAAGACAATTACAATACATACATTATACACATACACATTGAACATACATACACAAAGATGACAACAAGACAATTACAATACATACATTATACACATACACACTGAACATACATACACAAAGATGACAACAAAACAATTACAATACATACATTATACACATACACATTAAACATGCATACACAAAGATGACAACAAGACAATTACAATACATACATTATATACATACACATTGAACATATATACACAAAGATGACTACAAACCAATTACAATACATACATTATACACATACACATTGAACATAAATACACAAAGATGACAACAAGACAATTACAATACATACATTATACACATTGAACATACATACACAAAAATGACAATAAAACAATTACAATACATACATTATACACATACACATTGAACATACATACACAAAGATGACAACAAAACAATTACAATACATACATTATACACATACACATTGAACATACATACACAAAGATGACAACAAGACAATTACAATACATACATTATACACATACACATTGAACATACATACACAAAGATGACAACAAATGAATTACAATACATACATTATACACATACAAACTGAACATACGTACACAAAGATGACAAAAAGACAATTACAATACATACGTTATACACATACACATTGAACATACATACACAAAGATGACAACAAGACAATTACAATACATACATTATATACATACTCATTGAACATACATACACAAAGATGACAACAAGACAATTACAATACATACGTTATATACAGACACATTGAACATACATACACAAAGATGACAACAAACCAATTACAATACATACATTATACACATACACATTGAACATACATACACAAAGATGACAAGAAAACAATTACAATACATACATTATACACATTGAACATACATACACAAAAATGACAACAAAACAATAACAATACATACATTATACACATACACATTGAACATACATACACAAAGATGACAACAAAACAATTACAATACATACATTATACACATACACATTGAACATACATACACAAAGATGACAACAAGACAATTACAATACATACATTATACACATACACATTGAACATACATACACAAAGATGACAACAAAAGAATTACAATACATACATTATACACATACACACTGAACATACATACACAAAGATGACAACAAGACAATTACAATACATACGTTATACACATACACAAAGATGACAACAAGACAATTACAATACATACATTATACACGTACACATTGAACATACATACACAAAGATGACAACAAGACAATTACAATACATACATTATACACATACACATTGAACATACATACACAAAGATGACAACAAAATAATTACAATACATACATTATACACATACACATTAAACATACATACACAAAGATGACAACAAGACAATTACAATACATACATTATATACATACACATTGAACATATATACACAAAGATGACTACAAACCAATTACAATACATACATTATACACATACACATTGAACATAAATACACAAAGATGACAACAAAACAATTACAATACATACATTATACACATACACATTGAACATACATACACAAAGATGACAACAAAACAATTACAATACATACATTATACACATACACATTGAACATACATACACAAAGATGACAACAAGACAATTACAATACATACATTATACACATACACATTGAACATAAATACACAAAGATGACAACAAAACAATTACAATACATACATTATACACATTGAACATACATACACAAAAATGACAACAAAACAATTACAATACATACATTATACACATACACATTGAACATACATACACAAAGATGACAACAAAACAATTACAATACATACATTATACACATACACATTGAACATACATACACAAAGATGACAACAAGACAATTACAATACATACATTATACACATACACATTGAACATACATACACAAAGATGACAACAAAAGAATTACAATACATACATTATACACATACACACTGAACATACATACACAAAGATGACAACAAGACAATTACAATACATACGTTATACACATACACATTGAACATACATACACAAAGATGACAACAAAACAATTACAATACATACATTATACACATACACATTGAACATACATACACAAAGATGACAACAAGACAATTACAATACATACATTATATACATACACATTGAACATACATACACAAAGATGACAACAAACAATTACAATACATACATTATACACATACACATTGAACATACATACACAAAGATGACAACAAAAGAATTACAATACATACATTATACACATACACACTGAACATACATACACAAAGATGACAACAAGACAATTACAATACATACGTTATATACAGACACATTGAACATACATACACAAAGATGACAACAAACCAATTACAATACATACATTATACACATACACATTGAACATACATACACAAAGATGACAACAAGACAATTACAATACATACATTATACACATTGAACATACATACACAAAAATGACAACAAAACAATTACAAAACATACATTATACACATACACATTGAACATACATACACAAAGATGACAACAAAACAATTACAATACATACATTATAAACATACACATTGAACATACATACACAAAGATGACAACAAAACAATTACAATACATACATTATACACATACACATTGAACATACATACACAAAGATGACAACAAGACAATTACAATACATACATTATACACATACACATTGAACATACATACACAAAGATGACAACAAAAGAATTACAATACATACATTATACACATACACACTGAACATACATACACAAAGATGACAACAAGACAATTACAATACATATGTTATACACATACACATAGATGACAACAAAACAATTACAATACATACATTATACACATACACATCGAACATGCATACACAGAGATGACAACAAGACAATTACAATACATACATTATACACATACACATTGAACATACATACACAAAGATGACAACAAGACAATTACAATACATACATTATACACATACACATTGAACATACATACACAAAGATGACAACAAAAGAATTACAATACATACATTATACACATACACACTGAACATACATACACAAAGATGACAAAAAAACAATTACAATACATACATTATACACATACACATTGAACATACATACACAAAGATGACAACAAGACAATTACAATACATACATTATACACATACACATTGAACATACATACACAAAGATGACAACAAGACAATTACAATACATACATTATACACATACACACTGAACATACATACACAAAGATGACAACAAAACAATTACAATACATACATTATACACATACACATTAAACATGCATACACAAAGATGACAACAAGACAATTACAATACATACATTATATACATACACATTGAACATATATACACAAAGATGACTACAAACCAATTACAATACATACATTATACACATACACATTGAACATAAATACACAAAGATGACAACAAGACAATTACAATACATACATTATACACATTGAACATACATACACAAAAATGACAATAAAACAATTACAATACATACATTATACACATACACATTGAACATACATACACAAAGATGACAACAAAACAATTACAATACATACATTATACACATACACATTGAACATACATACACAAAGATGACAACAAGACAATTACAATACATACATTATACACATACACATTGAACATACATACACAAAGATGACAACAAATGAATTACAATACATACATTATACACATACAAACTGAACATACGTACACAAAGATGACAAAAAGACAATTACAATACATACGTTATACACATACACATTGAACATACATACACAAAGATGACAACAAGACAATTACAATACATACATTATATACATACTCATTGAACATACATACACAAAGATGACAACAAGACAATTACAATACATACGTTATATACAGACACATTGAACATACATACACAAAGATGACAACAAACCAATTACAATACATACATTATACACATACACATTGAACATACATACACAAAGATGACAAGAAAACAATTACAATACATACATTATACACATTGAACATACATACACAAAAATGACAACAAAACAATAACAATACATACATTATACACATACACATTGAACATACATACACAAAGATGACAACAAAACAATTACAATACATACATTATACACATACACATTGAACATACATACACAAAGATGACAACAAGACAATTACAATACATACATTATACACATACACATTGAACATACATACACAAAGATGACAACAAAAGAATTACAATACATACATTATACACATACACACTGAACATACATACACAAAGATGACAACAAGACAATTACAATACATACGTTATACACATACACAAAGATGACAACAAGACAATTACAATACATACATTATACACGTACACATTGAACATACATACACAAAGATGACAACAAGACAATTACAATACATACATTATACACATACACATTGAACATACATACACAAAGATGACAACAAAATAATTACAATACATACATTATACACATACACATTAAACATACATACACAAAGATGACAACAAGACAATTACAATACATACATTATATACATACACATTGAACATATATACACAAAGATGACTACAAACCAATTACAATACATACATTATACACATACACATTGAACATAAATACACAAAGATGACAACAAAACAATTACAATACATACATTATACACATTGAACATACATACACAAACATGACAACAAAACAATTACAATACATACATTATACACATACACATTGAACATACATACACAAAGATGACAACAAGACAATTACAATACATACATTATACACATACACATTGAACATACATACACAAAGATGACAACAAAAGAATTACAATACATACATTATACACATACACACTGAACATACATACACAAAGATGAAAACAAGACAATTACAATACATACGTTATACACATACACATTGAACATACATACACAAAGATGACAACAAAACAATTACAATAGATACATTATACACATACACATTGAACATACATACACAAAGATGACAACAAGACAATTACAATACATACATTATATACATACACATTGAACATACATACACAAAGATGACAACAAAACGATTACAATGCATACAATATACACATACACATTGAACATACATACACAAAGATGACAACAAGACAATTACAATACATACATTATACACATACACACTGAACATACATACACAAAGATGACAACAAGACAATTACAATACATACGTTATACACATACACATTGAACATACATACACAAAGATGACAACAAGACAATTACAATACATACATTATACACATACACATTGAACATACATACACAAAGATGACAACAAAACAATTACAATACATACATTATACACATACACATACACATTGAACATACATACACAAAGATGACAACAAGACAATTACAATACATACATTATATACATACTCATTGAACAAACATACACAAAGATGACAACAAGACAATTACAATACATACGTTATATACAGACACATTGAACATACATACACAAAGATGACAACAAACCAATTACAATACATACATTATACACATACACATTGAACATACATACACAAAGATGACAACAAACCAATTACAATACATACATTATACACATTGAACATACATACACAAAAATGACAACAAAACAATAACAATACATACATTATACACATACACATTGAACATACATACACAAAGATGACAACAAAACAATTACAATACATACATTATACACATAAGTAATTAAATGCCCTATCCTCCTGGCTTGCTGTAAGAACTTACCAGTCATAAAACTGACTGACACATAACTTAACTTATAACTTAACTTTACCATAAATGACTTTGGTAATACATAACTTGAATAATGACACAAACACAGGGTGTGGGTATAAAGACCCGTAGGGTCCGCATTTATTATAGAACATAGGAACCGGCTGGAAGCAACTCAGCAAACCTTAAACCAGGTGGCGGCAATCTAGCTAGGAGAGTAAGTACCCCCCGCTAGGAAATTGGACCACGCCCGTGAATGCCTACACAAGCGGAGCTTAGCTGCACGCACAGACTTAGGGAGTTCTCGGCAACATCAAATGGGGGAGGTTTCCCAGGCGCGCACCTGCAGAGACTACCCTCCCCCTGGGCCAGCCGTCACTCTACCTCTAATGGCAAACCGGGGCGTGGTACAAACCGCCTAGTCAGGGTGTGATATTATAAAGCTCCAGACCAGTAGGACCAGGTGTGACTAGGCGCGTGTACATGCCACTACCTGGGGAGTCAAAAAATTAACGTCCTTGGGCTTAAGGAAGCGAGCCGCGTAGCCCTCGTCCTGCCTCAGACACCCTGCTGATAAAAAACACCCTAGTGATGTCCAGCCTAAGTGATTGCCGCCTTACCAATGAAAGGGAGGGCGGGAGGGAAGCTGTGAAGACAAGCTGGAAAGAGGATTTGGGGCCTGTAGCTTGGCTTCTTAAAGGTGAGCCCTATCCCCACCCACACAAATGCAACATTGTTGCCACTTCACAGCAGCTCACTCCTAAGGGCCTTAATTCTTATGTTCGTTCTGGGCTATGCTGCCCTCCACTGTCTTATACATTGAACATACATACACAAAGATGACAACAAGACAATTACAATACATACATTATACACATACACATTGAACATACATACACAAAGATGACAACAAGACAATTACAATACATACATTATACACATACACACTGAACATACATACACAAAGATGACAACAAGACAATTACAATACATACGTTATACACATACACATAGATGACAACAAAACAATTACAATACATACATTATACACATACACATTGAACATACATACACAAAGATGACAACAAAATAATTACAATACATACATTATACACATACACACTGAACATACATACACAAAGATGACAACAAGACAATTACAATACATACATTATACACGTACACATTGAACATACATACACAAAGATGACAACAAGACAATTACAATACATACATTATACACATACACATTGAACATACATACACAAAGATGACAACAAAAGAATTACAATACATACATTATACACATACACATTAAACATACATACACAAAGATGACAACAAGACAATTACAATACATACATTATATACATACACATTGAACATATATACACAAAGATGACTACAAACCAATTACAATACATACATTATACACATACACATTGAACATAAATACACAAAGATGACAACAAAACAATTACAATACATACATTATACACATTGAACATACATACACAAAAATGACAACAAAACAATTACAATACATACATTATACACATACACATTGAACATACATACACAAAGATGACAACAAGACAATTACAATACATACATTATACACATACACATTGAACATACATACACAAAGATGACAACAAAAGAATTACAATACATACATTATACATATACACACTGAACATACATACACAAAGATGAAAACAAGACAATTACAATACATACGTTATACACATACACATTGAACATACATACACAAAGATGACAACAAAACAATTACAATAGATACATTATACACATACACATACACATTGAACATACATACACAAAGATGACAACAAGACAATTACAATACATACATTATATACATACACATTGAACATACATACACAAAGATGACAACAAAATGATTACAATGCATACAATATACACATACACATTGAACATACATACACAAAGATGACAACAAGACAATTACAATACATACATTATACACATTGAACATACATACACAAAGATGACAACAAAACAATTACAATACATACATTATACACATTGAACATACATACACAAAGATGACAACAAAACAATTACAATACATACATTATACACATTGAACATACATACACAAAGATGACAACAAGACAATTTCAATACATACATTATACACAAACACATTGAACATACATACACAAAGATGACAACAAGACAATTACAATACATACATTATACACATACACATTGAACATACATACACAAAGATGACAACAAGACAATTACAATACATACATTATACACATACACATTGAACATACATACACAAAGATGACAACAAGACAATTACAATACATACATTATACACATACACATTGAACATACATACACAGAGATGACAATAAAACAATTACAATACATACATTATACACATTGAACATACATACACAAAAATGACAACAAAACAATAACAATACATACATTATACATATACACATTGAACATACATACACAAAGATGACAACAAGACAATTACGATACATACATTATATACATACACATTGAACAGACATACACAAAGATGACAACAAGACAATTAAAATACATACATTATACACATACACATTGAACATACATACACAAAGATGACAACAAGACAATTACAATACATACATTATACACATACACATTGAACATACATACACAAAGATGACAACAAAACAATTACAATACATACATTATACACATTGAACATACATACACAAAGATGACAACAAAACAATTACAATACATACATTATACACATTGAACATACATACACAAAGATGACAACAAAACAATTACAATACATACATTATACATATACACATTGAACATACATACACAAAGATGACAACAAGACAATTACAATACATACATTATATACATAAACATTGAACATACATACACAAAGATGACAACAAGACAATTACAATACATACATTATACACATACACATTGAACATACATACACAAAGATGACAACAAGACAATTACAATACATACATTATATACATACACATTGAACATACATACACAAAGATGACAACAAGACAATTACAATACATACATTATACACATACACATTGAACATACATACACAAAGATGACAACAAGACAATTACAATACATACATTATACACATACACATTGAACATACATACACAAAGATGACAACAAGACAATTACAATACATACATTATACACATACACATTGAACATACATACACAAAGATGACAACAAAACAATTACAATACATACATTATACACACACATTGAACATACATACACAAAGATGAAAACAAAACAATTACAATACATACATTATACACATTGAACATACATACACAAAGATGACAACAAACCAATTACAATACATACATTATACACATACACATTGAACATACATACACAAAGATGAAAACAAAACAATTACAATACATACATTATACACATAAACATTGAACATATATACACAAAGATGAAAACAAAACAATTACAATACATACATTATACACATACACATTGAACATACATACACAAAGATGACAACAAAACAATTACAATACATACATTATACACATACACATTGAACATACATACACAAAGATGACAACAAGACAATTACAATACATACATTATACACATACACATTGAACATACATACACAAAGATGACAACAAGACAATTACAATACATACATTATACACATACACATTGAACATACATACACAAAGATGACAACAAAACAATTACAATACATACATTATACACATACACATTGAACATACATACACAAAGATGACAACAAGACAATTACAATACATACATTATACACATACACATTGAAAATACATACACAAAGATGACAACAAGACAATTTCAATACATACATTATACACATACACATTGAACATACATACACAAAGATGACAACAAAACAATTACAATACATACATTATACACATACACATTGAACATACATACACAAAGATGACAACAAAACAATTACAATACATACATTATACACATACACATTGAACATACATACACAAAGATGACAACAAGACAATTACAATACATATATTATATACATACACATTGAACATACATACACAAAGATGACAACAAAACAATTACAATACATACATTATACACATACACATTGAACATACATACACAAAGATGACAACAAGACAATTACAATACATACATTATACACATACACATTGAACATACATACACAAAGATGACAACAAGACAATTACAATACATACATTATACACATACACATTGAACATACATACACAAAGATGACAACAAGACAATTACAATACATACGTTATACACATACACATTGAACATACATACACAAAGATGACAACAAGACAATTACAATACATACATTATACACATACACAATGAACATACATACACAAAGATGACAACAAAAGAATTACAATACATACATTATACACATACACACTGAACATACATACACAAAGATGACAACAAGACAATTACAATACATACGTTATACACATACACATTGAACATACATACACAAAGATGACAACAAAACAATTACAATAGATACATTATACACATACACATACACATTGAACATACATACACAAAGATGACAACAAGACAATTACAATACATACATTATATACATACTCATTGAACATACATACACAAAGATGACAACAAAACGATTACAATGCATACAATATACACATACACATTGAACATACATACACAAAGATGACAACAAGACAATTACAATACATACATTATACACATACACACTGAACATACATACACAAAGATGACAACAAGACAATTACAATACATACGTTATACACATACACATTGAACATACATACACAAAGATGACAACAAAACAATTACAATACATACATTATACATATACACATTGAACATACATACACAAAGATGACAACAAGACAATTACAATACATACATTATATACATAAACATTGAACATACATACACAAAGATGACAACAAGACAATTACAATACATACATTATACACATACACATTGAACATACATACACAAAGATGACAACAAGACAATTACAATACATACATTATATACATACACATTGAACATACATACACAAAGATGACAACAAGACAATTACAATACATACATTATACACATACACATTGAACATACATACACAAAGATGACAACAAGACAATTACAATACATACATTATACACATACACATTGAACATACATACACAAAGATGACAACAAGACAATTACAATACATACATTATACACATACACATTGAACATACATACACAAAGATGACAACAAAAGAATTACAATACATACATTATACACACACATTGAACATACATACACAAAGATGAAAACAAAACAATTACAATACATACATTATACACATTGAACATACATACACAAAGATGACAACAAACCAATTACAATACATACATTATACACATACACATTGAACATACATACACAAAGATGAAAACAAAACAATTACAATACATACATTATACACATACACATTGAACATATATACACAAAGATGAAAACAAAACAATTACAATACATACATTATACACATACACATTGAACATACATACACAAAGATGACAACAAAACAATTACAATACATACATTATACACATACACATTGAACATACATACACAAAGATGACAACAAGACAATTACAATACATACATTATACACATACACATTGAACATACATACACAAAGATGACAACAAAACAATTACAATACATACATTATACACATACACATTGAACATACATACACAAAGATGACAACAATACAATTACAATACATACATTATACACATACACATTGAAAATACATACACAAAGATGACAACAAGACAATTTCAATACATACATTATACACATACACATTGAACATACATACACAAAGATGACAACAAAACAATTACAATACATACATTATACACATACACATTGAACATACATACACAAAGATGACAACAAAACAATTACAATACATACATTATACACATACACATTGAACATACATACACAAAGATGACAACAAGACAATTACAATACATACATTATATACATACACATTGAACATACATACACAAAGATGACAACAAAACAATTACAATACATACATTATACACATACACATTGAACATACATACACAAAGATGACAACAAGACAATTACAATACATACATTATACACATACACATTGAACATACATACACAAAGATGACAACAAGACAATTACAATACATACATTATACACATACACATTGAACATACATACACAAAGATGACAACAAGACAATTACAATACATACGTTATACACATACACATTGAACATACATACACAAAGATGACAACAAGACAATTACAATACATACATTATACACATACACATTGAACATACATACACAAAGATGACAACAAAAGAATTACAATACATACATTATACACATACACACTGAACATACATACACAAAGATGACAACAAGACAATTACAATACATACGTTATACACATACACATTGAACATACATACACAAAGATGACAACAAAACAATTACAATAGATACATTATACACATACACATACACATTGAACATACATACACAAAGATGACAACAAGACAATTACAATACATACATTATATACATACTCATTGAACATACATACACAAAGATGACAACAAAACGATTACAATGCATACAATATACACATACACATTGAACATACATACACAAAGATGACAACAAGACAATTACAATACATACATTATACACATACACACTGAACATACATACACAAAGATGACAACAAGACAATTACAATACATACGTTATACACATACACATTGAACATACATACACAAAGATGACAACAAGACAATTACAATACATACATTATACACATACACATTGAACATACATACACAAAGATGACAACAAAACAATTACAATATATACATTATACACATTGAACATACATACACAAAGATGACAACAAAAGAATTACAATACATACATTATACACATTGAACATACATACACAAAGATGACAACAAAACAATTACAATACATACATTATACATATACACATTGAACATACATACACAAAGATGACAACAAGACAATTACAATACATACATTATATACATACACATTGAACATACATACACAAAGATGACAACAAGACAATTACAATACATACATTATACACATACACATTGAACATACATACACAAAGATGACAACAAGACAATTACAATACATACATTATATACATACACATTGAACATACATACACAAAGATGACAACAAGACAATTACAATACATACATTATACACATACACATTGAACATACATACACAAAGATGACAACAAGACAATTACAATACATACATTATACACATACACATTGAACATACATACACAAAGATGACAACAAGACAATTACAATACATACATTATACACATACACATTGAACATACATACACAAAGAGGACACAAATACAATTACAATACATACATTATACACACACATTGAACATACATACACAAAGATGACAACAAGACAATTACAATACATACATTATATACATACACATTGAACATACATACACAAAGATGACAACAAAACAATTACAATACATACATTATACACATACACATTGAACATACATACACAAAGATGACAACAAAACAATTACAATACATACATTATACACATTGAACATACATACACAAAGATGACAACAAAAGAATTACAATACATACATTATACATACACATTGAACATACATACACAAAGATGACAACAAAACAATTACAATACATACATTATACACATTGAACATACATACACAAAGATGACAACAAGACAATTACAATACATACATTATACACATACACATTGAACATACATACACAAAGATGACAACAAGACAATTACAATACATACATTATACACATACACATTGAACATACATACACAAAGATGACAACAAGACAATTACAATACATACATTATACACATACACATTGAACATACATACACAAAGATGACAACAAGACAATTACAATACATACATTATACACATACACATTGAACATACATACACAAAGATGACAACAAAAGAATTACAATACATACATTATACACACACATTGAACATACATACACAAAGATGACAACAAACCAATTACAATACATACATTATACACATACACATTGAACATACATACACAAAGATGACAACAAGACAATTACAATACATACATTATACACATACACATTGAACATACATACACAAAGATGACAACAAGACAATTACAATACATACATTATATACATACACATTGAACATACATACACAAAGATGACAACAAGACAATTACAATACATACATTATACACATACACATTGAACATACATACACAAAGATGACAACAAGACAATTACAATACATACATTATACACATACACATTGAACATACATACACAAAGATGACAACAAAAGAATTACAATACATACATTATACACACACATTGAACATACATACACAAAGATGACAACAAACCAATTACAATACATACATTATACACATACACATTGAACATACATACACAAAGATGACAACAAAACAATTACAATACATACATTATACACATACACATTGAACATATATACACAAAGATGAAAACAAAACAATTACAATACATACATTATACACATACACATTGAACATACATACACAAAGATGACAACAAAACAATTACAATACATACATTATACACATACACATTGAACATACATACACAAAGATGACAACAAAACAATTACAATACATACATTATACACATACACATTGAACATACATACACAAAGATGACAACAAAACAATTACAATACATACATTATACACATACACATTGAACATACATACACAAAGATGACAACAAGACAATTACAATACATACATTATACACATACACATTGAACATACATACACAAAGATGACAACAAGACAATTACAATACATACATTATACACATACACATTGAACATACATACACAAAGATGACAACAAACAATTACAATACATACGTTATACACATACACATTGAACATACATACACAAAGATGACAACAAGACAATTACAATACATACATTATACACATACACATTGAACATACATACACAAAGATGACAACAAAAGAATTACAATACATACATTATACACATACACACTGAACATACATACACAAAGATGACAACAAGACAATTACAATACATACGTTATACACATACACATTGAACATACATACACAAAGATGACAACAAAACAATTACAATAGATACATTATACACATACACATACACATTGAACATACATACACAAAGATGACAACAAGACAATTACAATACATACATTATATACATACTCATTGAACATACATACACAAAGATGACAACAAAACGATTACAATGCATACAATATACACATACACATTGAACATACATACACAAAGATGACAACAAGACAATTACAATACATACATTATACACATACACACTGAACATACATACACAAAGATGACAACAAGACAATTACAATACATACGTTATACACATACACATTGAACATACATACACAAAGATGACAACAAGACAATTACAATACATACATTATACACATACACATTGAACATACATACACAAAGATGACAACAAAACAATTACAATACATACATTATACACATTGAACATACATACACAAAGATGACAACAAAAGAATTACAATACATACATTATACACATTGAACATACATACACAAAGATGACAACAAAACAATTACAATACATACATTATACATATACACATTGAACATACATACACAAAGATTACAACAAGACAATTACAATACATACATTATATACATACACATTGAACATACATACACAAAGATGACAACAAGACAATTACAATACATACATTATACACATACACATTGAACATACATACACAAAGATGACAACAAGACAATTACAATACATACATTATATACATACACATTGAACATACATACACAAAGATGACAACAAGACAATTACAATACATACATTATACACATACACATTGAACATACATACACAAAGATGACAACAAGACAATTACAATACATACATTATACACATACACATTGAACATACATACACAAAGATGACAACAAGACAATTACAATACATACATTATACACATACACATTGAACATACATACACAAAGATGACAACAAAAGAATTACAATACATACATTATACACATACACATTGAACATACATACACAAAGATGACAACAAAACAATTACAATACATACATTATACACACACATTGAACATACATACACAAAGATGACAACAAGACAATTACAATACATACATTATATACATACACATTGAACATACATACACAAAGATGACAACAAAACAATTACAATACATACATTATACACATTGAACATACATACACAAAGATGACAACAAAAGAATTACAATACATACATTATACACATTGAACATACATACACAAAGATGACAACAAAACAATTACAATACATACATTATACACATTGAACATACATACACAAAGATGACAACAAAACAATTACAATACATACATTATACACATTGAACATACATACACAAAGATGACAACAAAACAATTACAATACATACATTATACACATTGAACATACATACACAAAGATGACAACAAGACAATTACAATACATACATTATACACAAACACATTGAACATACATACACAAAGATGACAACAAGACAATTACAATACATACATTATACACATACACATTGAACATACATACACAAAGATGACAACAAACCAATTACAATACATACGTTATACACATACACATTGAACATACATACACAAAGATGACAACAAGACAATTACAATACATACATTATACACATACACATTGAACATACATTCACAAAGATGACAACAAAAGAATTACAATACATACATTATACACATACACACTGAACATACATACACAAAGATGACAACAAGACAATTACAATACATACGTTATACACATACACATTGAACATACATACACAAAGATGACAACAAAACAATTACAATAGATACATTATACACATACACATACACATTGAACATACATACACAAAGATGAAACAAGACAATTACAATACATACATTATATACATACTCATTGAACATACATACACAAAGATGACAACAAAACGATTACAATGCATACAATATACACATACACATTGAACATACATACACAAAGATGACAACAAGACAATTACAATACATACATTATACACATACACACTGAACATACATACACAAAGATGACAACAAGACAATTACAATACATACGTTATACACATACACATTGAACATACATACACAAAGATGACAACAAGACAATTACAATACATACATTATACACATACACATTGAACATACATACACAAAGATGACAACAAAACAATTACAATACATACATTATACACATTGAACATACATACACAAAGATGACAACAAAAGAATTACAATACATACATTATACACATTGAACATACATACACAAAGATGACAACAAAACAATTACAATACATACATTATACATATACACATTGAACATACATACACAAAGATTACAACAAGACAATTACAATACATACATTATATACATACACATTGAACATACATACACAAAGATGACAACAAGACAATTACAATACATACATTATACACATACACATTGAACATACATACACAAAGATGACAACAAGACAATTACAATACATACATTATATACATACACATTGAACATACATACACAAAGATGACAACAAGACAATTACAATACATACATTATACACATACACATTGAACATACATACACAAAGATGACAACAAGACAATTACAATACATACATTATACACATACACATTGAACATACATACACAAAGATGACAACAAGACAATTACAATACATACATTATACACATACACATTGAACATACATACACAAAGATGACAACAAAAGAATTACAATACATACATTATACACATACACATTGAACATACATACACAAAGATGACAACAAAACAATTACAATACATACATTATACACACACATTGAACATACATACACAAAGATGACAACAAGACAATTACAATACATACATTATATACATACACATTGAACATACATACACAAAGATGACAAAAAAACAATTACAATACATACATTATACACATTGAACATACATACACAAAGATGACAACAAAAGAATTACAATACATACATTATACACATTGAACATACATACACAAAGATGACAACAAAACAATTACAATACATACATTATACACATTGAACATACATACACAAAGATGACAACAAAACAATTACAATACATACATTATACACATTGAACATACATACACAAAGATGACAACAAAACAATTACAATACATACATTATACACATTGAACATACATACACAAAGATGACAACAAGACAATTACAATACATACATTATACACAAACACATTGAACATACATACACAAAGATGACAACAAGACAATTACAATACATACATTATACACATACACATTGAACATACATACACAAAGATGACAACAAGACAATTACAATACATACATTATATACATACACATTGAACATACATACACAAAGATGACAACAAGACAATTACAATACATACATTATACACATACACATTGAACATACATACACAAAGATGACAACAAGACAATTACAATACATACATTATACACATACACATTGAACATACATACACAAAGATGACAACAAAAGAATTACAATACATACATTATACACACACATTGAACATACATACACAAAGATGAAAACAAAACAATTACAATACATACATTATACACATTGAACATACATACACAAAGATGACAACAAAACAATTACAATACATACAATTGGTTTGTTGTCATCTTTGTGTATGTATGTTCAATGTGTATAATGTATGTATTGTAATTGTTTTGTTTTCATCTTTGTGTATGTATGTTCAATGTGTGTGTATAATGTATGTATTGTAATTATTTTGTTGTCATCTTTGTGTATGTATGTTTAATGTGTATGTGTATAATGTATGTATTGTAATTGTCTTGTTGTCATCTTTGTGTATGTATGTTCAATGTGTATGTGTATAATGTATGTATTGTAATTGTCTTGTTGTCATCTTTGTGTATGTATGTTCAATGTGTATGTATATAATGCATGTATTGTAATTGTCTTGTTGTCATCTTTGTGTATGTATGTTCAATGTGTATGTGTATAATGTATGTATTGTAATTGTCTTGTTGTCATCTTTGTGTATGTATGTTCAATGTTTATGTATATAATGTATGTATTGTAATTGTCTTGTTGTCATCTTTGTGTATGTATGTTCAATGTGTATATGTATAATGTATGTATTGTAATTGTCTTGTCATCTTTGTGTATGTATGTTCAATGTGTTTGTGTATAATGTATGTATTGTAATTGTCTTGTTGTCATCTTTGTGTATGTATGTTCAATGTGTATGTGTATAATGTATGTATTGTAATTGTCTTGTTGTCATCTTTGTGTATGTATGTTCAATGTGTATAATGTATGTATTGTAATTGTCTTGTTGTCATCTTTGTGTATGTATGTTCAATGTTTATGTATATAATGTATGTATTGTAATTGTCTTGTTGTCATCTTTGTGTATGTATGTTCAATGTTTATGTATATAATGTATGTATTGTAATTGTCTTGTTGTCATCTTTGTGTATGTATGTTCAATGTGTATATGTATAATGTATGTATTGTAATTGTCTTGTCATCTTTGTGTATGTATGTTCAATGTGTTTGTGTATAATGTATGTATTGTAATTGTCTTGTTGTCATCTTTGTGTATGTATGTTCAATGTGTATAATGTATGTATTGTAATTGTTTTGTTGTCATCTTTGTGTATGTATGTTCAATGTGTATGTGTATAATGTATGTATTGTAATTGTTTTGTTTTCATCTTTGTGTATGTATGTTCAATGTGTATGTATATAATGTATGTATTGTAATTGTCTTGTTGTCATCTTTGTGTATGTATGTTCAATGTGTATGTGTATAATGTATGTATTGTAATTGTTTTGTTTTGATCTTTGTGTATGTATGTTCAATGTGTATGTGTATAATGTATGTATTGTAATTGTCTTGTTGTCATCTTTGTGTATGTATGTTCAATGTGTATGTGTATAACGTATGTATTGTAATTGTCTTGTTGTCATCTTTGTGTATGTATGTTCAGTCTGTATGTGTATAATGTATGTATTGTAATTGTTTTGTTGTCATCTTTGTGTATGTATGTTCAATGTGTATGTATATAATGTATGTATTGTAATTGTCTTGTTGTCATCTTTGTGTATGTATGTTCAATGTGTATAATGTATCTATTGTAATTGTTTTGTTGTCATCTTTGTGTATGTATGTTCAATGTGTATGTGTATAACGTATGTATTGTAATTGTCTTGTTGTCATCTTTGTGTATGTATGTTCAGTGTGTATGTGTATAATGTATGTATTGTAATTCTTTTGTTGTCATCTTTGTGTATGCATGTTCAATGTGTATGTGTATAATGTATGTATTGTAATTGTCTTGTTGTCATCTTTGTGTATGTATGTTCAATGTGTATGTGTATAATGTATGTATTGTAATTGTCTTGTTGTCATCTTTCTGTATGTATTTTCAATGTGTATGTGTATAATGTATGTATTGTAATTGTCTTGTTGTCATCTTTGTGTATGTATGTTCAATGTGTATGTGTATAATGTATGTATTGTAATTGTTTTGTTGTCATCTTTGTGTATGTATTTTCAATGTGTATGTGTATAATGTATGTATTGTAATTGTCTTGTTGTCATCTTTGTGTATGTATGTTCAATGTGTATGTGTATAATGTATGTATTGTAATTGTCTTGTTGTCATCTTTGTGTATGTATGTTCAATGTGTATGTGTATAATGTATGTATTGTAATTGTCTTGTTGTCATCTTTGTGTATGTATGTTCAATGTGTATGTGTATAATGTATGTATTGTAATTGTTTTGTTGTCATCTTTGTGTATGTATGTTCAATGTGTATGTGTATAATGTATGTATTGTAATTGTTTTGTTGTCATCTTTGTGTATGTGTATAATGTATGTATTGTAATTGTTTTGTTTTCATCTTTGTGTATATATGTTCAATGTGTATGTGTATAATGTATGTATTGTAATTGTTTTGTTTTCATCTTTGTGTATGTATGTTCAATGTGTATGTGTATAATGTATGTATTGTAATTGGTTTGTTGTCATCTTTGTGTATGTATGTTCAATGTGTATAATGTATGTATTGTAATTGTTTTGTTTTCATCTTTGTGTATGTATGTTCAATGTGTGTGTATAATGTATGTATTGTAATTATTTTGTTGTCATCTTTGTGTATGTATGTTTAATGTGTATGTGTATAATGTATGTATTGTAATTGTTTTGTTGTCATCTTTGTGTATGTATGTTCAATGTGTATAATGTATGTATTGTAATTGTTTTGTTGTCATCTTTGTGTATGTATGTTCAATGTGTATAATGTATGTATTGTAATTGTTTTGTTGTCATCTTTGTGTATGTATGTTCAATGTGTATGTGTATAATGTATGTATTGTAATTGTCTTGTTGTCATCTTTGTGTATGTATGTTCAATGTGTATGTGTATAATGTATGTATTGTAATTGTCTTGTTGTCATCTTTGTGTATGTATGTTCAATGTGTATGTATATAATGTATGTATTGTAATTGTCTTGTTGTCATCTTTGTGTATGTATGTTTAATGTGTATGTGTATAATGTATGTATTGTAATTGTCTTATTGTCATCTTTGTGTATGTCTGTTCAATGTGTATGTATATAATGTATGTATCGTAATTGTCTTGTTGTCATCTTTGTGTATGTATGTTCAATGTGTATGTGTATAATGTATGTATTGTAATTGTCTTGTTGTCATCTTTGTGTATGTATGTTCAATGTGTATGTATATAATGTATGTATTGTAATTGTCTTGTTGTCATCTTTGTGTATGTATGTTCAATGTGTATATGTATAATGTATGTATTGTAATTGTTTTGTTGTCATCTTTGTGTATGTATGTTCAATGTGTATAATGTATGTATTGTAATTCTTTTGTTGTCATCTTTGTGTATGTATGTTCAATGTGTATAATGTATATATTGTAATTGTTTTGTTGTCATCTTTGTGTATGTATGTTCAATGTGTATGTGTATAATGTATGTATTGTAATTGTCTTGTTGTCATCTTTGTGTATTTATGTTTAATGTGTATGTGTATAATGTATGTATTGTAATTGTCTTGTTGTCATCTTTGTGTATGTCTGTTCAATGTGTATGTATATAATGTATGTATTGTAATTGTTTTGTTGTCATCTTTGTGTATGTATGTTCAATGTGTATGTGTATAATGTATGTATTGTTATTGTTTTGTTGTCATTTTCTCCAACATAGGTGTGTCCGGTCCACGGCGTCATCCTTACTTGTGGGATATTCTCTTCCCCAACAGGAAATGGCAAAGAGCCCAGCAAAGCTGGTCACATGATCCCTCCTAGGCTCCGCCTACCCCAGTCATTCTCTTTGCCGTTGTACAGGCAACATCTCCACGGAGATGGCTTAGAGTTTTTTAGTGTTTAACTGTAGTTTTTATTATTCAATCAAGAGTTTGTTATTTTAAAATAGTGCTGGTATGTACTATTTACTCAGAAACAGAAAAGAGATGAAGATTTCTGTTTGTATGAGGAAAATGATTTTAGCACCGTAACTAAAATCCATGGCTGTTCCACACAGGACTGTTGAGAGCAATTAACTTCAGTTGGGGGAACAGTGTGCAGTCTCTTACTGCTTGAGGTATGACACATTCTAACAAGACGATGTAATGCTGGAAGCTGTCATTTTCCCTATGGGATCCGGTAAGCCATGTTTATTAAGATAGTAAATAAGGGCTTCACAAGGGCTTATTAAGACTGTAGACTTTTTCTGGGCTAAATCGATTCATTATTAACACATATTTAGCCTTGAGGAATCATTTATTCTGGGTATTTTGATATGATTATATCGGCAGGCACTGTTTTTGATACCTTATTCTTTAGGGGCTTTCCCTAATCATAGTCAGAGCCTCATTTTCGCGCCGGTATGGCGCACTTGTTTTTGAGGACAGCATGGCATGCAGCTGCATGTGTGTGGAGCTCTGATACATAGAAAAGTCTTTCTGAAGGCATCATTTGGTATCGTATTCCCCTTTGGGCTTGGTTGGGTCTCAGCAAAGCAGATTCCAGGGACTGTAAAGGGGTTAAATATAAAAACGGCTCCGGTTCCGTTATTTTAAGGGTTAAAGCTTCCAAATTTGGTGTGCAATACTTTTAAGGCTTTAAGACACTGTGGTGAAATTTTGGTGAATTTTGAACAATTCCTTCATACTTTTTCGCAATTGCAGTAATAAAGTGTGTTTAGTTTAAAATTTAAAGTGACAGTAACGGTTTTATTTTAAAACGTTTTTTGTGCTTTGTTATCAAGTTTATGCCTGTTTAACATGTCTGAACTACCAGATAGATTGTGTTCTGACTGTGGGGAAACCAAGGTTCCTTCTCATTTAACTATATGTATTTTATGTCATAAAAAAATTTAGTAAAAATGATGCCCAAGATGATTCCTCAAGTGAGGGGAGTAAGCATGGTACTGCATCATCCCCTCCTTCGTCTACACCAGTCTTGCCCATACAGGAGGCCCCTAGTACATCTAGTGCGCCAATACTCCTTACTATGCAACATTTAACGGCTGTAATGGATAATTCTATCAAAAACATTTTAGCCAATATGCCCGCTTATCAGCGAAAGCGCGACTGCTCTGTTTTAGAAAATTCTGTAGAGCATGAGAACGCTGATGATATGGTTTCTGAAGGGCCCCTACACCAGTCTGAGGGGGCCAGGGAGGTTTTGTCTGAGGGAGAAATTTCAGATTCAGGAAACATTTCTCAACAAGCTGAACCTGATGTGATTACTTTTAAATTTAAGTTGGAACATCTCCGCGCTCTGCTTAAGGAGGTGTTATCCAATTTGGATGATTGTGATTATCTGGTCATTCCAGAACCACTATGTAAAATGGAAAAGTTCTTAGAGGGGGCCCCCCGAAGCTTTTCCTATATCCAAGCGGGTGGCGTACATTGTTAGTAAAGAATGGGACAGGCCCGGTATACCTTTAGTACCTCCCCCCATATTTATAAAATTGTTTTCCTATAGTCGACCCCAGAAAGGACTGATGGCAGACAGTCCCCAAGGTCGAGGGGGCGGTTTCTACTCTACACAAGCGCGCCACTATACCCATAGAAGATAGTTGTGCTTTCCAAGATCCTATGGATAAAAAATTAGAAGGTCTGCTAAAGATGTTTGTTCAGCAAGGTTCCCTTCTACAACCAATTGCATGCATTGTCCCTGTCACTGCAGCCGCGTGTTTCTAGTTTGATGAGCTAGGAAAGGCGATTATTAGTAATTCTTCTTCTTATGAGGAGATTATGGACAGAATTCGTGCTCTTAATTGGCTAATTCTTTCACCCTAGACGCCACCTTGCAATTGGCTAGGTTAGCGGCGAAAAGATTCTGGGTTTGCTATTGTGGCGCAGAGCGCTTTGGTTAAAATCTTGGGCAGCGGATGCGTCTTCCAAGAACAAATTGCTTGACATTCCTTTCAAGGGGAAAACACTCTTTGGCCCTGACTTGAAAGAGATTATCTCTGATATCACTGGGGGCAAGGGCCACGCCCTTCCTCAGGATAGGTCTTTTCAAGACCAAAAATAAACCTAAGTTTCGTCCCTTTCGCAGAAACGGATCAGCCCCAAGGGCTACGTCCTCTAAGCAGGAAGGTAATACTTCTCAAGCCAATCCAGCCTGGAGACCTATGCAGGGCTGGAACAAAGGAAAGCAGGCCAGGAAACCTGCCACTGCTACCAAGACAGCATGAAATGCGGGCCCCCGATCCGGGACCGGATCTGGTGGGGGGCAGACTCTCTCTCTTCGCTCAGGCTGGGGCAAGAGATGTTCTGGATCCTTGGGCGCTAGAAATAGTCTCCCAAGGTTATTCTCTGGAGTTCAAGGGGCTTCCTCCAAGGGGGAGGTTCCACAGGTCTCAGTTGTCTTCAGACCACATAAGAAGACAGGCATTCTTACATTGGGTAGAAGACCTGCTAAAAATGGGAGTGATTCATCCTGTTCCATTAGGAGAACAAGGGATGGGGTTCTACTCCAATCTGTTCATAGTTCCCAAAAAAGAGGGAACGTTCAGACCAATCTTAGATCTCAAGATCTTGAACAAGTTTCTCAAGGTTCCATCGTTCAAGATGGAAACCATTCGAACACTTCTTCCTTCCATCCAGGAAGGTCAATTCATGACCAAGGTGGATTTCAAGGATTTTCTCATAGGTACTAGGGTCCCTTCTGGCGGTGCTAAGACCAAGGGGCATTGCTGTAGTACCTTACTTGGACGACATTCTGATTCGAGCGTCGTCCCTTCCTCAAGTAAAGGCTCACACGGACATTGTCCTGGCCTTTCTCAGATCTCACGGATGGAAAGTGAACGTGGAAAAGAGTTCTCTATCTCCGTCAACGAGGGTTCCCTTCTTGGGAACTATAATAGACTCCTTAGAAATGAGGATTTTTCTGACAGAAGCCAGAAAAACAAAACTTCTAGACTCTTGTCGGATACTTCATTCCGTTCCTCTTCCTTCCATAGCGCAGTGCATGGAAGTGATAGGTTTGATGGTAGCGGCAATGGACATAGTTCCTTTTGTGCGCATTCATCTAAGACCATTACAACTGTTCATGCTCAGTCAGTGGAATGGGGACTATTCAGACTTGTCTCCGAAGATACAAGTAAATCAGAGGACCAGAGACTCTTTCCGTTGGTGGCTGTCCCTGGACAACCTGTCACAAGGGATGACCTTCCGCAGACCAGAGTGGGTCATTGTCACGACCGACGCCAGTCTGATGGGCTGGGGCGCGGTCTGGGGATCCCTGAAAGCTCAGGGTCTTTGGTCTCGGGTAGAATCTCTTCTACCGATAAATATTCTGGAACTGAGAGCGATATTCAATGCTCTCAAAGCTTGGCCTCAGTTAGCGAGGGCCAAGTTCATACATCAACCATCAGGGGGGAACAAGGAGTTCCCTAGCGATGGAAGAAGTGACCAAAATCATTCTATGGGCGGAGTCTCACTCCTGCCACCTGTCTGCTATCCACATCCCAGGAGTGGAAAATTGGGAAGCGGATTTTCTGAGTCGTCAGACATTGCATCCGGGGGAGTGGGAACTCCATCCGGAAATCTTTGCCCAAGTCACTCAACCGTGGGGCATTCCAGACATGGATCTGATGGCCTCTCGTCAGAACTTCAGAGTTCCTTACTACGGGTACAGATCCAGGGATCCCAAGGCGGCTCTAGTGGATGCACTAGTAGCACCTTGGACCTTCAAACTAGCTTATGTGTTCCCGCCGTTTCCTCTCATCCCCAGGCTGGTAGCCAGGATCAATCAGGAGAGGGCGTCGGTGATTTTGATAGCTCCTGCGTGGCCACGCAGGACTTGGTATGCAGATCTGGTGAATATGTCATCGGCTCCACCATGGAAGCTACCTTTGAGACGAGACCTTCTTGTTCTAGGTCCGTTCGACCCACTCCAGCTGACTGCTTGGAGATTGAACGCTTGATCTTATCAAAGCGAGGGTTCTCAGATTCTGTTATTAATACTCTTGTTCAGGCCTGAAAGCCTGTAACCAGAAAAATTACCACATTATTTGGTATATCTGTTGGTGTGAATCTGCAGGATTCCCTTGGGACAAGGTTAAGATTCCTAAGAGTCTATCCTTCCTTCGAGAAGGATTGGAAAAAGGATTATCTGCAAGTTCCTTGATGGGACAGATTTCTGCCTTGTCTGTGTTACTTCACAAAAAGCTGGCAGCTGTGCCAGATGTTCTAGCCTTTGTTCAGGCTCTGGTTAGAATCAAGCCTGTTTACAAAATTTTGACTCCTCCTTGGAGTCTCAACCTAGTTCTTTCAGTTCTTCAGGGGGTTCCGTTTGAACCCTTACATTCCGTTGATATTAAGTTATTATCTTGGAAAGTTTTGTTTTTGGTTGCAATTTCTTCTGCTAGAAGAGTTTCAGAATTATCTGCTATGCAGTGTTCTTCTCCTTATCTGGTGTTCCATGCAGATAAGGTGGTTTTGCGTACTAAACCTGGTTTTCTTCCAAAAGTTGTTTCTAACAAAAACATTAACCAGGAGATAGTTGTGCCTTCTTTGTGTCCTAATCCAGTTTCAAAGAAGGAACGTTTGTTGCACAACTTGGATGTAGTTCGTGCTCTCAAATTTTACTTAGCAGCTACTAAGGATTTCAGACAAACTTTGTCTTTGTTTGTTGTTTATTCTGGTAAACGGAGAGGTCAAAAAGCAACTTCTACCTCTCTCTCCTTCTGGATTAAAAGCATTTTCCGATTGGCTTATGAGACTGCCGGACGGCAGTCTCCTGAAAGAATCACAGCTCACTCCACTAGGGCTGTGGCTTCCACATGGGCCTTCAAGAACGAGGCTTCTGTTGATCAGATATGTAAGGCAGCGACTTGGTCTTCACTGCACACTTTTTCTAAATTTTACAAATTTGATACTTTTGCTTCTTCTGAGGCTATTTTTGGGAGAAAGGTTTTGCAAGCCGTGGTGCCTTCCATTTAGGTGACCTGATTTGCTCCCTCCCTTCATCCGTGTCCTAAAGCTTTGGTATTGGTTCCCACAAGTAAGGATGACGCCGTGGACCGGACACACCTATGTTGGAGAAAACAGAATTTATGTTTACCTGATAAATTACTTTCTCCAACGGTGTGTCCGGTCCACGGCCCGCCCTGGTTTTTTTAATCAGGTCTGATAATTTATTTTCTTTAACTACAGTCACCACGGTAACATATGGTTTCTCCTATGCAAATATTCCTCCTTAACGTCGGTCGAATGACTGGGGTAGGCGGAGCCTAGGAGGGATCATGTGACCAGCTTTGCTGGGCTCTTTGCCATTTCCTGTTGGGGAAGAGAATATCCCACAAGTAAGGATGACGCCGTGGACCGGACACACCGTTGGAGAAAGTAATTTATCAGGTAAACATAAATTCTGTTTTTGTGTATGTATGTTCAATGTGTATAATGTATGTATTGTAATTGTTTTATTGTCATCTTTGTGTATGTATGTTCAATGTGTATGTGTATAATGTATGTATTGTAATTGTTTTGTTGTCATCTCTGTGTATGTATGTTCAATGTGTATGTGTATAATGTATATATTGTAATTGTCTTGTTGTCATCTTTGTGTATGTATGTTCAATGTGTATGTGTATAATGTATGTATTGTAATTGTCTTGTTGTCATCTTTGTGTATGTATGTTCAATGTGTATGTGTATAATGTATGTATTGTAATTGTCTTGTTGTCATCTTTGTGTATGTATGTTCAATGTGTATGTGTATAATGTATGTATTGTAATTGTTTTGTTGTCATCTTTGTGTATGTATGTTCAATGTGTATGTATATAATGTATGTATTGTAATTGTCTTGTTGTCATCTTTGTGTATGTATGTTCAATGTGTATGTGTATAATGATTGTATTGTAATTGTTTTGTTTTGATCTTTGTGTATGTATGTTCAATGTGTATGTGTATAATGTATGTATTGTAATTGTCTTGTTGTCATCTTTGTGTATGTATGTTCAATGTGTATGTGTATAACGTATGTATTGTAATTGTCTTGTTGTCATCTTTGTGTATGTATGTTCAGTGTGTATGTGTATAATGTATGTATTGTAATTGTCTTGTTGTCATCTTTGTGTATGTATGTTCAATGTGTATGTGTATATTGTATGCATTGTAATCGTTTTGTTGTCATCTTTGCGTATGTATGTTCAATGTGTATGTATATAATGTATGTATTGTAATTGTCTTGTTGTCATCTTTGTGTATGTATGTTCAATGTGTATGTGTATAATGTATCTATTGTAATTGTTTTGTTGTCATCTTTGTGTATGTATGTTCAATGTGTATGTGTATAACGTATGTATTGTAATTGTCTTGTTGTCATCTTTGTGTATGTATGTTCAATGTGTATGTGTATAATGTATGTATTGTAATTGTTTTGTTGTCATCTTTGTGTATGTATGTTCAATGTGTATGTGTATAATGTATGTATTGTAATTGTTTTGTTGTCATCTTTGTGTATGTGTATAATGTATGTATTGTAATTGTTTTGTTTTCATCTTTGTGTATATATGTTCAATGTGTATGTGTATAATGTATGTATTGTAATTGTTTTGTTTTCATCTTTGTGTATGTATGTTCAATGTGTATGTGTATAATGTATGTATTGTAATTGGTTTGTTGTCATCTTTGTGTATGTATGTTCAATGTGTATAATGTATGTATTGTAATTGTTTTGTTTTCATCTTTGTGTATGTATGTTCAATGTGTGTGTATAATGTATGTATTGTAATTATTTTGTTGTCATCTTTGTGTATGTATGTTTAATGTGTATGTGTATAATGTATGTATTGTAATTGTTTTGTTGTCATCTTTGTGTATGTATGTTCAATGTGTATAATGTATGTATTGTAATTATTTTGTTGTCATCTTTGTGTATGTATGTTCAATGTGTATGTGTATAATGTATGTATTGTAATTGTCTTGTTGTCATCTTTGTGTATGTATGTTCAATGTGTATGTGTATAATGTATGTATTGTAATTGTCTTGTGGTCATCTTTGTGTATGTATGTTCAATGTGTATGTATATAATGCATGTATTGTAATTGTCTTGTTGTCATCTTTGTGTATGTATGTTCAATGTGTATGTGTATAATGTATGTATTGTAATTGTCTTGTTGTCATCTTTGTGTATGTATGTTCAATGTTTATGTATATAATGTATGTATTGTAATTGTCTTGTTGTCATCTTTGTGTATGTATGTTCAATGTGTATATGTATAATGTATGTATTGTAATTGTTTTGTTGTCATCTTTGTGTATGTATGTTCAATGTGTATAATGTATGTATTGTAATTATTTTGTTGTCATCTTTGTGTATGTATGTTCAATGTGTATAATGTATGTATTGTAATTGTTTTGTTGTCATCTTTGTGTATGTATGTTCAATGTGTATGTGTATAATGTATGTATTGTAATTGTCTTGTTGTCATCTTTGTGTATGTATGTTCAATGTGTATGTGTATAATGTATGTATTGTAATTGTCTTGTTGTCATCTTTGTGTATGTATGTTCAATGTGTATGTATATAATGTATGTATTGTAATTGTCTTGTTGTCATCTTTGTGTATGTATGTTTAATGTGTATGTGTATAATGTATGTATTGTAATTGTCTTATTGTCATCTTTGTGTATGTCTGTTCAATGTGTATGTATATAATGTATGTATCGTAATTGTCTTGTTGTCATCTTTGTGTATGTATGTTCAATGTGTATGTGTATAATGTATGTATTGTAATTGTCTT
The DNA here is from genome assembly GCF_027579735.1 of Bombina bombina. Taxonomy (NCBI): domain Eukaryota; kingdom Metazoa; phylum Chordata; class Amphibia; order Anura; family Bombinatoridae; genus Bombina; species Bombina bombina. The sequence goes on along the minus strand of NC_069505.1, from coordinate 85,768,780 downwards.
GTTGTCATCTTTGTGTATGTATGTTCAATGTGTATGTATATAATGTATGTATTGTAATTGTCTTGTTGTCATCTTTGTGTATGTATGTTCAATGTGTATATGTATAATGTATGTATTGTAATTGTTTTGTTGTCATCTTTGTGTATGTATGTTCAATGTGTATAATGTATGTATTGTAATTCTTTTGTTGTCATCTTTGTGTATGTATGTTCAATGTGTATAATGTATATATTGTAATTGTTTTGTTGTCATCTTTGTGTATGTATGTTCAATGTGTATGTGTATAATGTATGTATTGTAATTGTCTTGTTGTCATCTTTGTGTATTTATGTTTAATGTGTATGTGTATAATGTATGTATTGTAATTGTCTTGTTGTCATCTTTGTGTATGTCTGTTCAATGTGTATGTATATAATGTATGTATTGTAATTGTCTTGTTGTCATCTTTGTGTATGTATGTTCAATGTGTATATGTATAATGTATGTATTGTAATTGTTTTGTTGTCATCTTTGTGTATGTATGTTCAATGTGTATGTGTATAATGTATGTATTGTTATTGTTTTGTTGTCATTTTTGTGTATGTATGTTCAATGTGTATAATGTATGTATTGTAATTGTTTTATTGTCATCTTTGTGTATGTATGTTCAATGTGTATGTGTATAATGTATGTATTGTAATTGTTTTGTTGTCATCTCTGTGTATGTATGTTCAATGTGTATGTGTATAATGTATATATTGTAATTGTCTTGTTGTCATCTTTGTGTATGTATGTTCAATGTGTATGTGTATAATGTATGTATTGTAATTGTTTTGTTGTCATCTTTGTGTATGTATGTTCAATGTGTATGTGTATAATGTATGTATTGTAATTGTCTTGTTGTCATCTTTGTGTATGTATGTTCAATGTGTATGTGTATAACGTATGTATTGTAATTGTCTTGTTGTCATCTTTGTGTATGTATGTTCAGTGTGTATGTGTATAATGTATGTATTGTAATTGTCTTGTTGTCATCTTTGTGTATGTATGTTCAATGTGTATGTGTATATTGTATGCATTGTAATCGTTTTGTTGTCATCTTTGCGTATGTATGTTCAATGTGTATGTATATAATGTATGTATTGTAATTGTCTTGTTGTCATCTTTGTGTATGTATGTTCAATGTGTATGTGTATAATGTATCTATTGTAATTGTTTTGTTGTCATCTTTGTGTATGTATGTTCAATGTGTATGTGTATAACGTATGTATTGTAATTGTCTTGTTGTCATCTTTGTGTATGTATGTTCAGTGTGTATGTGTATAATGTATGTATTGTAATTCTTTTGTTGTCATCTTTGTGTATGTATGTTCAATGTGTATGTGTATAATGTATGTATTGTAATTGTCTTGTTGTCATCTTTGTGTATGTATGTTCAATGTGTATGTGTATAATGTATGTATTGTAATTGTCTTGTTGTCATCTTTGTGTACGTATGTTCAATGTGTATGTGTATAATGTATGTATTGTAATTGTTTTGTTGTCATCTTTGTGTATGTATGTTCAATGTGTATGTGTATAATGTATGTATTGTAATTGTTTTGTTTTCATCTTTGAGTATATATGTTCAATGTGTATGTGTATAATGTATGTATTGTAATTGTTATGTTTTCATCTTTGTGTATGTATGTTCAATGTGTATGTGTATAATGTATGTATTGTAATTGGTTTGTTGTCATCTTTGTGTATGTATGTTCAATGTGTATAATGTATGTATTGTAATTGTTTTGTTTTCATCTTTGTGTATGTATGTTCAATGTGTGTGTATAATGTATGTATTGTAATTATTTTGTTGTCATCTTTGTGTATGTATGTTCAATGTGTATGTGTATAATGTATGTATTGTAATTGTCTTGTTGTCATCTTTGTGTATGTATGTTCAATGTGTATGTGTATAATGTATGTATTGTAATTGTCTTGTTGTCATCTTTGTGTATGTATGTTCAATGTGTATGTGTATAATGTATGTATTGTAATTGTCTTGTTGTCAAGAACATACATACACAAAGATGACAACAAGACAATTACAATACATACATTATACACATACACATTGAACATATATACACAAAGATGAAAACAAAACAATTACAATACATACATTATACACATACACATTGAACATACATACACAAAGATGACAACAAAACAATTACAATACATACATTATACACATACACATTGAACATACATACACAAAGATGACAACAAGACAATTACAATACATACATTATACACATACACATTGAACATACATACACAAAGATGACAACAAGACAATTACAATACATACATTATACACATACACATTGAACATACATACACAAAGATGACAACAAAACAATTACAATACATACATTATACACATTGAACATACATACACAAAGATGACAACAAGACAATTACAATACATACATTATATACATACACATTGAACATACATACACAAAGATGACAACAAAACAATTACAATACATACATTATACACATTGAACATACATACACAAAGATGACAACAAGACAATTACAATACATAGATTATACACATACACATTGAACATACATACACAAAGATGACAACAAAACAATTACAATACATACATTATACACATACACATTGAACATACATACACAAAGATGACAACAAAACAATTACAATACATACATTATACACATACACATTGAACATACATACACAAAGATGACAACAAGACAATTACAATACATACATTATACACATACGCATTGAACATACATAGACAAAGATAACAACAAGACAATTACAATACATACATTATACACATACACATTGAACATACATAGACAAAGATAACAACAAGACAATTACAATACATACATTATACACATACACATTAAACATACATACACAAAGATGACAACAAGACAATTACAATACATACATTATACACATACACATTGAACATACATACACAAAGATGACAACAAAACAATTACAATATATACATTATACACATTGAACATACATACACAAAGATGACAACAAAATAATTACAATACATACATTATACACATTGAACATACATACACAAAGATGACAACAAAATAATTACAATACATACATTATACACATTGAACATACATACACAAAGATGACAACAAAACAATTACAATACATACATTATACATATACACATTGAACATACATACACAAAGATGACAACAAGACAATTACAATACATACATTATATACATACACATTGAACATACATACACAAAGATGGCAACAAGACAATTACAATACATACATTATACACATACACATTGAACATACATACACAAAGATGACAACAAGACAATTACAATACATACATTATATACATACACATTGAACATACATACACAAAGATGACAACAAGACAATTACAATACATACATTATACACATACACATTGAACATACATACACAAAGATGACAACAAGACAATTACAATACATACATTATACACATACACATTGAACATACATACACAAAGATGACAACAAAAGAATTACAATACATACATTATACACACACATTGAACATACATACACAAAGATGACAACAAAACAATTACAATACATACATTATACACATTGAACATACATACACAAAGATGACAACAAACCAATTACAATACATACATTATACACATACACATTGAACATACATACACAAAGATGAAAACAAAACAATTACAATACATACATTATACACATACACATTGAACATATATACACAAAGATGAAAACAAAACAATTACAATACATACATTATACACATACACATTGAACATACATACACAAAGATGACAACAAAACAATTACAATACATATATTATACACATACACATTGAACATACATACACAAAGATGACAACAAGACAATTACAATACATACATTATACACATACACATTGAACATACATACACAAAGATGACAACAAGACAATTACAATACATACATTATACACATACACATTGAACATACATACACAAAGATGACAACAAAACAATTACAATACATACATTATACACATTGAACATACATACACAAAGATGACAACAAAACAATTACAATACATACATTATACACATACACATTGAACATACATACAAAAAGATGACAACAAGACAATTACAATACATACATTATATACATACACATTGAACATACATACACAAAGATGACAACAAAACAATTACAATACATACATTATACACATTGAACATACATACACAAAGATGACAACAAGACAATTACAATACATAGATTATACACATACACATTGAACATACATACACAAAGATGACAACAAAACAATTACAATACATACATTATACACATACACATTGAACATACATACACAAAGATGACAACAAAACAATTACAATACATACATTATACACATACACATTGAACATACATACACAAAGATGACAACAAGACAATTACAATACATACATTATACACATACACATTGAACATACATAGACAAAGATAACAACAAGACAATTACAATACATACATTATACACATACACATTGAACATACATAGACAAAGATAACAACAAGACAATTACAATACATACATTATACACATACACATTGAACATACATACACAAAGATAACAACAAGACAATTACAATACATACATTATACACATACACATTGAACATACATAGACAAAGATAACAACAAGACAATTACAATACATACATTATACACATACACATTGAACATACATAGACAAAGATAACAACAAGACAATTACAATACATACATTATACACATACACATTGAACATACATACACAAAGATAACAACAAGACAATTACAATACATACATTATACACATACACATTGAACATACATACACAAAGATAACAACAAGACAATTACAATACATACATTATACACATACACATTGAACATACATACACAAAGATAACAACAAGACAATTACAATACATACACATTCATATATTTCACTGTACACATAAAAGGCTTCATGTAAGGAATAACAAATGTGTAAAAGCAATTAATTTGATTACAGTTAAAGGGACATGACACCCACATTTTTTCTTTCATTATTTAGAAAGAGAATGCAATTTTAAACACCTTTCTAAATTACTTATATTATCTAACTTGTTTTATTCTCTTGATATTCTTTGCTGAAAAGCATATCTAGATATGCTCAGCAGCTGCTGATTGGTTGCTGCACATAGAAGCCTCGTGTGATTGGCTCACCAAGTGCATTGCTTTTTCTTCAACTAAGGATATCTAAAAAAAATGAAGCAAAATAAATAATAGAAGTAAATTGTAATGTTTAAATTTATATTCTCTATCTGAATCATGAAAGAAAGATTTTGGGTTTAGTGGCTCTTTAAGCAATAAGTTCACTCCCTGTTTTTTGTTGTTTTTTTTTTTTAAGTATATCTGGTGCTGAAACTTTTTAAAAAAATCTTAATTTAAAAATAAAGCAAGACAATTGTGTATTCTCTCCCCCTTATTAGAAAAGAGAGGGATTAAAGCATGTTTAACACTTTTGCATTGATGACATATGTAAATGGTGGATCAGTTCAGTATCTCATAACATAAGCCCAGAAAAGTGTGCATATATAAAAAGCAGTATAAAAAGATTTATTGAAATGAGTGCAGCATATGTTGCTAATTACCTATAGAGAACAGAGACACAGATCAGCTCAGCACAATCATAACTCTAATCCCCAGTCAGTGTGCACTAACTGCGTGCAGCTGCCACTGGCAGACATACTTTCTATCAATCCTCCTTTCTTCCTGCTTGTAATGGAATATACCATATACAAGAAATAGAGGGGAGAGAAAATGAATTTATTTTAAATTCCTGAGCAGCAAGTTAGTGCACTATCACTGCAAAAACAAAACAAAAGTTGTCATTTAGATTTTCTAGATTTTGATTACTGGTACTTTATTTGCCTTAATAAATAAATTACTGTGATTGCTGCTCCCCCTATCCAGTGAAAGTTAAGTGTTGCAGTGATCGAGAGAAAGAGCAGCCAGTGTTTTTAAAACTTTTGACTGCTGATCTTAAAGTGAAACTATACCCAAAAAATTCCTTTCATCATTAATGTAGAGAATACAATTTTAAACAACATTCCAATTTACTTCTATTATCTAATTTGCTTCATTAATTTGTATACACCAGACAGATAATAACAAATTTGGACACAGAATTTGATATATTTTTATTTTTTATGAGCATATTTTAATTATGAGTCTGGTATATACAGGGAGTGCAGAATTATTAGGCAAGTTGTATTTTTGAGGATTAATTTTATTATTGAACAACAACCATGTTCTCAATGAACCCAAAAAACTAATTAATATCAAAGCTGAATATTTTTGGAAGTAGTTTTTAGTTTTCTTTTTAGTTTTAGCTATTTTAGGGGGATATCTGTGTGTGCAGGTGACTATTACTGTGCATAATTATTAGGCAACTTAACAAAAAACAAATATATACCCATTTCAATTATTTATTTTTACCAGTGAAACCAATATAACATCTCAACATTCACAAATATACATTTCTGACATTCAAAAACAAAACAAAAACAAATCAGTGACCAATATAGCCACCTTTCTTTGCAAGGACACTCAAAAGCCTGCCATCCATGGATTCTGTCAGTGTTTTGATCTGTTCACCATCAACATTGCGTGCAGCAGCAACCACAGCCTCCCAGACACTGTTCAGAGAGGTGTACTGTTTTCCCTCCTTGTAAATCTCACATTTGATGATGGATCACAGGTTCTCAATGGGGTTCAGATCAGGTGAACAAGGAGGTCATGTAATTAGATTTTCTTCTTTTATACCCTTTCTTGCCAGCCACGCTGTGGAGTACTTGGACGCGTGTGATGGAGCATTGTCCTGCATGAAAATCATGTTTTTCTTGAAGGATGCAGACTTCTTCCTGTACCACTGCTTGAAGAAGGTGTCTTCCAGAAACTGGCAGTAGGACTGGGAGTTGAGCTTGACTCCATCCTCAACCCGAAAAGGCCCCACAAGCTCATCTTTGATGATACCAGCCCAAACCAGTACTCCACCTCCACCTTGCTGGCGTCTGAGTCGGACTGGAGCTCTCTGCCCTTTACCAATCCAGCCACGGGCCCATCCATCTGGCCCATCAAGACTCACTCTCATTTCATCAGTCCATAAAACCTTAGAAAAATCAGTCTTGAGATATTTCTTGGCCCAGTCTTGACGTTTGAGCTTGTGTGTCTTGTTCAGTGGTGGTCGTCTTTCAGCCTTTCTTACCTTGGCCATGTCTCTGAGTATTGCACACCTTGTGCTTTTGGGCACTCCAGTGATGTTGCAGCTCTGAAATATGGCCAAACTGGTGGCAAGTGGCATTTTGGCAGCTGCACGCTTGACTTTTCTCAGTTCATGGGCAGTTATTTTGCACCTTGGTTTTTCCACATGCTTCTTGCAACCCTGTTGACTATTTTGAATGAAACGCTTGATTGTTCGATGATCACGCTTCAGAAGCTTTGCAATTTTAAGAGTGCTGCATCCCTCTGCAAGATATCTCACTATTTTTGACTTTTCTGAGCCTGTCAAGTCCTTCTTTTGACCCATTTTGCCAAAGGAAAGGAAGTTGCCTAATAATTATGCACACCTGATATAGGGTGTTGATGTCATTAGACCACACCCCTTCTCATTATAGAGATGCACATCACCTAATATGCTTAATTGGTAGGCTTTCGAGCATATACAGCTTGGAGTAAGACAACATGCATAAAGAGGATGATGTGGTCAAAATACTCATTTGCCTAATAATTCTGCACTCCCTGTATATTGTCTATTATATGATAATAAATTCTGTCTAAATTAATTTTGAATTCATATTTTTAAAAGATTTAGGGCCAGATTGCAAGTGGAGCGCTAATTAACTTTCCCACTCAAAGTAAACATTTTGCGTGCATCGGGTTGCACTCATATTATGAGTTAAAAGTAAACTATTTTCGCTTGGGTGCTAACCCAATGAGCGCAAAAAGCCATACTTAGAATATTGCGCGCAAGTTCATGTATTCCTCCATAGAAGTCAATGGCGAAATAAAAGTGGAAAAAACAGCCTATTTTTGCACAAACCCAATTGCATATTCTGATGTGTGCTAACCAGACATGAAAATTTGAATATTTCACATTCCAATATATATATATATATATATATATATATATATATATATATATATATATATATATATATATATATATATATATATAGATATTCAGTTCGTAAGTGCATGCACTCTCACCATCAATGTTCAGCTGCCAGGGTCCTGTAGAAAATATCCATAGATTCAATAATAAATAAGCACTCTCTGGACTTTGGCCATCTGTGTAAACAAAAGTATTGTCAGAGGAAGGGACTGTTTGGTGTCCCGAAACGTCACAGATAAATACTTTTGTTTACACAGATGGCCAAAGTCCAGAGAGTGCTTATTTATTATTGAATCTATATATATATATATATATATATATATATATATATATATATATATATATACAGTATATATATATATATATATATATATACGAAGAGCAATAGGTCCAGCACAAATCAACAGTTCATAAGTAGATAGCATATATATATATATATATATATAAATAAAGCATAATTTCCTGCAACATTCCATGTTCTGTCTCCCTAGTGTAGGTATGTTTTTAACCCTAAACCCTCTTGGAATATATTTGTTACAATGATATCCAGATAAATACACTGCATGCATATGATAGTCAATCTCTTTTTTGCATAAATTCAATGATTTTTAACATCCACGCAGTAATAAAAGGTACATAATTTGTCACTGGCTGACGTGCACCAGTACGTATGTGATCTACATTCTCATCTGCCCTTGCTTCCTGGTATATGTTGGAAAGACGATAACTTCCTTCAGGGACAGGATGGCCAACCACCGGTGTGTCATTAGGGAGGCCTTGGATAAAGGAGAGTCTGAGCAGCCAGTGGCACACCACTTCGCCAAACACAAACATAGTGTCTTGAGTCTACGTACAATAGTCATAGACCATATACCTCCCTTGCCTAGAGGATGCAACAGAGCAAATAAACTACTCCAACTTGAAACCAAGTGGATCTATATGATGGACACACTGGTACCCAGGGGGCTCAACACCTTCCTGGTCTTTGGACCCTTTTACTGTGGCTGAGATTATACGTATATGGCACTTTATATGTCTGAAGGGTGACTGTGAGGAAATCCACATGATTAATTGTTCTAGTGGGTACCCACTGTTGGTTTCTATACATACTCCAAGTGCTTATGAAGATACGTGTATTTGGGCTAGTGCAGATGAATGATGGGGTTAACAATTAAGGCTTAGTTCAATCTAATTGTCCATAATGTTTTGTGTATTCCTTGAGCCAGATGGCTGGCATCTATGATTTATAGGAAATTGTATATATGTGTATATAGTGTTTTTTAATTAGATGTGTTTTAGCTGATCAGTTATTTCTCATTGCCAATATAACTGTTTTACTATGAAATAGTCCACATATGTCCTTTTTAGGTTCACTGTAATGTGTCAAGGGCATATCTTGGGTTGAATATAGTTGATAATAAGGGCATGTGGTTCCTAGCGTAGTTGAGGGTTGCCATGGTGACCATACAATGCTTATGGCGTATCGTATAAGGATAACATGATCTCATATTACTGTGTATCCCTAACACACTTGTATTCAATATAGTTCTCTACAATATCTTGGCCATTGTATTTACGTTGGTTCTGTTTGTGGCTCTCAATATAATTCATATGACTATTGAATCCAGCATGTGTATGTGTATCTGGTTACCATGGCGACTATTAATATGCACTGGTAACACACGCTAAATGTGAGTGACGTGTCACATAGTGTCCACCAGTGATGACGTCACTATTTGTCGACGGCATGAGAGCGACAACACCGTGGAAAATAGTAATTTAATTAGGGTGTTGTGGTATTATGTGTATTGTTTTTAGGTTCATATCTTATGAACCCCTAATGACATTTGACATAGGTGCAAAAGGCAGCACTGAAACATTATGTCTGTTTTACTCAATACTTGATTATATGTAGGTATAGTAGATATATATACAGATATATTTAGGATTATCTATTTTTAAATACTTAGAACATATTCTGCTATGTAAAGAACATTGGAATGTGAAATATTTACAGCAAATACACATTATAACACTTTATTAAAAATTAATATTGCATAAATATGTTTTTGTATGTTTTAATCGACTTAAAGGGATATGAAACACAAATGTTTTCCTTTATAATTCAGATATAGCATGCAATTTTAAAGCAATTTAATTTACTCATATTATTATTTTTTTCTTAGTTCTCTTGGTATCTTTATTAGAAAAAGTGGGAATGTAAGCATAGGAGCCAACTCATTTTTGGTTCAGCACCCTGAGTAGCGCTTGCTGCTTGGTGGCTACATTTAGCCATAGTTGATAGTCTTCAAATAACATCCTATAACACATTGGAGCATGTGATTTCTTATTATAATGGCTCTTTAAAATCACTGGCAAAATAATTAGATCATTACCAAAAAAAAAAAAAAATTGTATAAAAGGTTAGCTTCCAATTTTTTTAATTTAACCTTCAAAGCTTTTGTATCTTATAATAAGAGAAAATGGAAAATAAAAGCTCATGCTCATACTCATCTATTCACGGTCGCTTTAAAATAATTTGTTAAATATTTAAATAATTCTTCAACTTGTAAAATGAATATATGAAAATGTTGTATGTCTTCTTTGTACTTGTCTAATTAAGATATGTCTTCTTTTATTAGCTCCAGAACTTACAAATTATAAAGTATGCAGTACATTCGGAAACGTTTACTTTCAGACTTTTGATTTGTATTACTACTATTTCAATGGAATTTGTAACTACCTCTTTGCATCTCACTGCAAGAGCAACTATGAAGACTTCAATATTCAATTCCGTAGAAGTGTGGTTAACAATGTGACTACCATCAGCAAAGTTACCATAATAATTAAGGGAATACTAGTGGAGATCTCTAACAACACTGTGTTCGTCAACGAAGTCCCGTAAGTTTCTATAACTACATATAACGAAGTCCTGTATAGTTTTAATCAAAATGACAGACTATTTAGCTTATAGTCTGCAAACTATTGTCTTTTCACAGTGGGTTTAGTTAAGAGACACATACACATATGATATACACTAACAATGTGTATACAGTGCACATAAAGTTTAAACTCCAATGGCCCTCTACAATCTTCCTCCTATAAATAGATGAAACCACCAAAGAAAGGAGAATGCAACAATCATAAAATCTTGTATGGTGTAAAGAGTAGGTATACCGACATAGTACATAATGCTATAACATAGCTCTCAGTGAAAAGCCCAAATAATTTCTCCTAAATAAAAACAGAACTCAGGTAATTAAAAACAATGCACTACAATAAAATGATTACAAATCACTCTGTTATTACTACTCTAAGCCCCTCCAGCCACCCACTGCAAAAAAAATAATTTTCATAAAATTATGTTTTCACCTCTTAGCCAATAGCCATGCTAGCCATACGGCCCTGAAGCATGGCTATTAACTAAGAGGTGGAAACACCACCTCATTGAAAAAAATAAGTTTTGCCATAGTTGGCTTAGAGTAATAATAATGGAGGAACAAAATAAATATACTGTTAGCGTAAATTTAGTTAACCTTAATGAATGAACTGACAAAACTTTTATGGATATAGTTATTAAATGGTGTAAATCTGAACTTTTGAACACTTTCGCCCCTTCAGAGAAGACATTTTCTTTCCTAAGACATGGAGAGTCCACAACGTCATTCCAATTACTAGTGGGATATTCACTCCTGACCAGCAGGAAGAGGCAAAGACCAGCCAGCAAAGCTGTTAAGTGTAACTTCCCTTACCCATAACCCCCAGTCATTATTTTTGCCTCTGTTAAAGAAGGATGTGAAGTTGGTGTCTTAAGATATTTATTCCTTTTTTGGGTACTTTTCCCTGCAAGCAAGGATTTGGGTTTAGCTGTGTCCACGTCAATCTCTTTAGTAAGAGTAGTGATGGCTTTTAAGCAGTTAGAAAGTTGTGAGGTTGTCCTTGCTTTGTTTTCTAACATATTTGCTGCCCTCTGAATAGAAAGCCAGAGTTGGTTACTCTGTTCTTTCTTTTTCTACAGGTCTCTGATTTTAATTCTGCATTAATTTCATGGAACATTTATGATCCTTTAGTAATGATTCTTTGGGGCAGTTTGCAAGCACTATTTGTATGTGAAAGGAGACTAAGTTTTAACGGTATTCCTTATTTCTTATTGCGCAGTTTCTTTTGATGCCGCTCACGTGACCTCCCGATCTTCTGCTTCTAAGAGCAGAGTGGTGTCATTTCTGTGAGTTTCTCTTTGTTGCGGCTGTGAGATATCGTCTTGTCGACTGGAGAGTCCTTAGTTCATTTAGTCTCTGAAGGTTACGGTAGGGCACCTCATCTTCTGAGGTGTAGAGGTGTATTTTGTATTTATTTGCTTAGCGTTTTGAAGAAAAAACTTTTTTTCTTAAAGTGACATTTATACATTTTTGGGCCTTTATCAGCTATGGATAATGAACAGGAGTCTGTTCGTTTTGATAAATGCGTATTATGTTTGGAGGCCCAAATTGTCTTACCTATGCAATTTTGTTCCTCATGTTTAGAAAAATCTTTAAAATGTAAAGACAAATTACTTGTTTCTGAGCCTAATGTCTCTCAAGGTGATGCTGTTCATGCAGTGCCACAGCTTTCTCCTCACACGTCCCAAGCCTCAACAGCTTCACATACAGTGCCCTGCAGTTCCTCTTATCCTCCTGGAGGATTTTATTTTCCAATTGATTTTGCCTCACAGATATCTTCTGCGGTATCTGTGGCTTTATCTGCTTTTCCCATGATGGGGAAGTGCAAGAGGAAATAGAAACATTTGTGTAAGGTGTCTGTGCCGTCTGCTGCTGCGCAGGTTGACCTTCCTCATAAGTCTGATGAGTAGGATATCTATGTAGATTCTGAGGATGAAATCTCAGATTCGGATAGTATAAATCCTTTGACTGATTCTGAAGAAGTAAACTTTAGATTTAAGCTTGAACACCTTCGTTTACTGCTAAAGGAGATACTGGCTACTTTGGACGAAAAAAAAGCAGACTGATGTTCTAGCTCTAAAAAGGGCTTTTTGGGGTGCTGTCCTTACAGCAGAGATCAGATGAGTCCTTCAGGACTGTAGTGGACACTGAATACACTAGCCTAGCTATCGATTTCCCTATTAAATCAGCAGCAGCTACACTGTCCCTCCTCTCACTAAGAATGCAGCTTCCAAATGAATCTAAAATGGATGCTGTCCAGGAGGTGGGAGGGTCCGGGAGGGAGGGTCTGCTGATGATTGGCTGTAATGTGTCTTCTGACTGTGAGGTAGAGGGTCAAAGTTTACTCAATGATAAAGAATAGGGGGCGGATAGAACATTGCATATGTTCGCCCGCCGCAGCGAACGCAAACATGCTATGTTCGCCGGGAACTATTCGCCGGCTAACTATTCTCGACATCATCCCACAGGTGGAAAATGAATCTGGAGAAGAGTTCCTTTGTTCCAGCTACAAGGGTGTGTTTCTTAGGGACCATCATAGATTCCCTATCTATGGAGATTTTTCTGATGAAAGTCAGAAAATCCAAACTTCTATCTTCTTGCCTCTCTCTACAGTCTACTGTTCGGCCATCAGTGGCTCAATGTATGGAGGTAATTGGTCTGATGGTTGCTTCCATGGACATTATTCCCATCACTCGATTCCATTTGAGACCTCTGCAGTTATGCATGCTCAGACAATGGAACGGAGACTATTCAAATTGGTCTCAGAGAATAGATCTGGACCAATTGACAATAGACTCTCTCTCATAGTGGATTTCTCAGGATCTGTCTCAGGTCACATGCTTCCGGAGACCCTACTGGGTGATTGTTTTCATGGATGCCAGCCTGCTAGGCTGGGGAGCAGTCTGGGACTTGTTAAAGGCTCAGGGCCTATGGACTCAAGTTGAGTCCTCTCTCCCCATAAAAATCTTGGAGTTGAGAGCTATCTTCAATGCTCTTATGGCTTGGACTCAATTGTCCTTAGCCCGGTTTATCAGGTACCACTCAGACAACATCACCTCAGTGGCTTACATCAACCACCAGGGAGGAACTCAGAGTTCCTTGGCCATGAAGGAGGTGGCTCTGATTATTCATTGTGTGGAAGCTCACAATTATCTTCTATCTGCCATCCACATTCCAGGAGTGGACAACTGGGAGGCAGATTTTCTGGGCAGACAGACTTTTAATCTTGGGAGTGGGCTCTCCATTTGGAGGTGTTCTCCAGGTTAATCCTCAAGTGGGGGGTGCCAGAGTTGTATCTGATGGTGTCTCATCAGAACGCCAAGCTTCCAAGGTACAGTTCAAGATCAAGAGATCCTCAGGCCACCCTGAAAGATGCTCTGGCGGTTCCTTGGGATTTCGGTCTAGCATACCTGTTTCCTCCATTTGTACTCCTTCCACAAGTCATTGCTCATTTCAAACAAGAGAGAGCGTCTGTAATTCTAAAATCTCCTAAATGGCCTCACAGGATCTGGTTTGCAGACCTAGTTAAGATGTTGTCTCTTCCTCCTTGTTACCTCTGAGGAAGGACCTTCTAACTCAGGGTCCTTTCCTCTATCCAAATCTCGTTTCTCTGAAGCTGACTGCATGGAGATTGAACGCTTAGTTCTGACTAAGCCTAGATTTTCCGAGTCAGTCATTGATACCATGCTTCAGGCTCGCAAGCCTGTTACTCAAAGAATTTACCATAAGGTATGGCGTAAATACCTTTATTGGTGTGAATCGAAGGGCTGCTCTTGGAGTAGGGTCAGGATTACTAGAATTTTGTCTTTTCTCCAGGATGGTCTGGAGAAAGGGTTGTCAGTCAGTTCTCTGAAAGGTCAGATTTCTGCATTATCTATTCTTCTACATAAGTGTCTGGCAGATGTGCCAGATGTTCAATCCTTTTGCCAGGCCCTGGTCAGAATCAGGCCGGTGTTTAAACCTTCTGCTCCTCCTTGGAGCCTTAACCTAGTTCTTAGAGTTTTGCAGCAGACTCCTTTTGAGCCAATGCATTCCATAGATATTAAGCTGTTATCTTGGAAGGTTTTGTTTCTTACCCCTATTTCTTCTGCTCGGAGAGTTTCCGAACTCTCAGCTCTGCAGTGTGATTCACCTTACCTTATTTTTCATGCATATAAGGTGGTCATTCATACTAAATTGGGGTTTCTCCCTAAGGTAGTTTTGGATAGGAATATTAATCAGGAAATGGTTGTTCCTTCTCCCTGCCCTAATCCTTCTTCTCATAAGGAACGTCTGTTGCATAACCTGGATTTTGTGCATGCTCTCAAATTTTACCTACACGCTAAGGATTTCCACCAGTCTTCTGCCCTGTTTGTTTGTTTCTCTGGAAAGCGTAAGGGTCAGAAGGCCACTTCTTCTTCTCTTTCCATCTGGTTGAGAAGTATGATTTGTTTTGCTTATGAGACTGCTGGACAGCAGCCTCCAGAGAGAATTACAGCTCACTCCACTAGGGCTGTCGCCTCTTCTTGTACTTTCAAAATTGAAGCTACTGTGGAACAGATTTGCAAGGCAGCAACATGGTCCTCTCTGCATACTTTTTCAAAATTTTCTAAATTTGATACTTTTGCCTCGGCTGAGGCCTCTATTGGGAGAAAGGTCCTACAAGCAGTGGTGCCTTCTGTTTAGGTCTACCTGTCTTTTTATCCCTCCCTGTTCATTCTGAGTCTTCTAGCTTAGGTATTGGTTTCCACTAGTAATTGGAATGACGTTGTGGACTCTCCATATCTTAGGAAAGAAAATACAATTTATGCTTACCTGATAAATTTATTTATTTATTTCCGGACATGGAGAGTCCACAACCCCACCCTTATGATTAGACAGTTATTTTTTTACTAAACCTCAGGCACCTCTACACCTTTGTGTTATCTTCTTTTTCCATTTCCCTTCGGCTGAATGACTAGGAGTTATGGGTAAGGGATGTGACACTTAAAAACTTTGCTTGGGTGCTCTTTTCCTCCTCCTGCTGGCCAGGAGTGAATATCCCACTAGTAATTGGAATGAAGTTGTGGACTCTCCATGTCCGGAAAGAAAGAAATTTATCAGGTAAGCATACATTTTATTCTTTTGATGCACCGTCATTCGTTCTTTAGTTTATTTATTAGGCGCTGCCCATTTTTCATTTCAAATAAAGTACAAAGAATATGAATTTCAATGCACATGTCTAATGTTATAATTTTCTATTTAAAGATATTATAAAATAGAGTACACTTCCCTCTATTGGTGAAAACATTTTGAAGGATAAATATACAGTTTAAAGAGACATTTAAGACTAAATACATGTTGTGCACCTCCCTCTAGTCATGTGTGCTGCAATTTTGAATGTGCAAACATGTCAGCACTGGAATGCAGTAAAATCTAGATTTCAACATGGCAGCACCCATAATTAAAAGGAGGCAGGGATTAACCTCAGTACTGTGTTCATAAAATTTATTTAGTGTTAAATGTACCTTTAAAATTAGATACAAATGGTAGCTTTACATTAACAATATATTTGGGATGTGAGAAAAAAGACTGAATATTCTTTGCTGCCATATCTCAGCAGATACATTCTAAAAAAATAAATATTCAATTATATATATAAAAAAGTCACTTGAAATCATAATTTACTTTGTTTCATTAAAATTAATATTTCACATAAAACTGTGTGTGTATATATATATATATATATATATATATATATATATATATATATATATATATATATATATATATATATGTATATATATATATATATATATATATATATATATATATATATATATGCTCAAAAAACAAAGTATTGCAGTATGCAGTGATACCTTTTTTATTGGACTAACATAATATTTAAAAGACAAGCTTTCGAGAGTTTTCCTCTCTTCCTCAGGTCTGAAGCAATACTGATCATTCTGATATAGATACACATCACATAAAACAAATGGAAGGGAGGAAGGGGGGTGAGAGGGGGGGTCATAAAAGCAGAGAATGTGTCTGAAGGAGAAAATAGCTGAGAATAGCCAGAAAGAATAAATAAACAGAGGAGAGTAAATAGGTCAGATGAGAGGAAAAACAAAAAGGAAAAAGAAACCAATATAGGACAATAAGATGAGAGATTATAGAAAGTTATGGTAGTGTGTGAGAAAGCCAGAGTCTACATTAAGTCCTTCATTTCTGGTATTGAAATGTGTGATCATTTTCATCTCAAACGTCTTTCGTTCATGAGAGTCTTTGAAATTCCCTTTAAGAATTGTAATCCTGAGGTTAAGGATGGAGTGACCAGTCTGGGTGAAGTGATGACCAACAGGGGTACAATATTCATTTTCCTTGTGGTTTTTGATCGAGTGTCTGTGTAGATTCATTCTGAGATGCAGCTTTAGGCCAGTTTCTCCAATGTAGCAACCTCTGTCACACGCTGTACACTGTATCATGTACACCACATTAGCAGATGAGCACGAATAGGATCCCTTAATATTGTATGACGCGTTGTTGTATCTGGCTGTGTTGTTGTCACATATATGTTGACACAGTTTGCAGAGTGATTTGTTGCATCGTGCAGTGCCATTCTGTGTGCGCTTCTGTTCTGTGGTTAATTTGCTGCGGACCAATCTCTGTCTCAGGTTAGGCGGTTGTTTGAATGCTAGTATGGGGGGTTCAGGAAATATTTTTTTGAGTGTGGGGTCCTCTGAAATTAGTGGTTGTAGCTCTTTAATAATTTTGCGTACTCCTTCCAGAGTAGGGTTGTAAGTGACTACTAGAGGGGTTCTTGTTTTGTTTTCCTTTTCTTTGTATTGTAGGAGTCTTTCCCGTGGTGTTTTTAGGGCAGATTTGATTTTTTTAGATATTGTCCTTTCCTTGTAGCCCTTTTGCCTAAATGACTCTGACAGTGTACTGAGGTGGTGATCTCTGTCTTTTGTGTCAGAGCAAATGCGGTGATATCTGATAGAGTGGAGGTATGTGGAGGTAGCTGTACCTGTCTGTGGGTTTTCTGTATATAGATGAATGAAGGATGCCATTGGTGACAGTTTTCTCCTGTTAAGTGTGGTCAGTCCACGGGTCATCATTACTTCTGGGATATTAACTCCTCCCCAACAGGAAGTGCAAGAGGATTCACCCAGCAGAGCTGCTATATAGCTCCTCCCCTCTACGTCACACCCAGTCATTCTCTTGCACCCAACTAATAGATAGGATGTGTGAGAGGACTGTGGTGATTATACTTAGTTTTATACCTTCAATCAAAAGTTTGTTATTTTATAACAGCACCGGAGTGTGTTGTTCTTTCTCTGGTAGAATTTGAAGAAGAATCTACCTGAGTTTTTTGTATGATTTTAGCCGGAGTAGTTAAGATCATATTGCTGTTCTCGGCCATCTGAGGAGTGAGGTAAACTTCAGATCAGGGGACAGCGGGCAGGTTAATCTGCAAAGAGGTATGTAGCAGCATATTATTTTCTGACAATGGAATTGACTGAGAAAATTCTGCCATACCGATATAATGTAAGCTCAGCCTTAAATGCAGTAGTAGCAACTGGTATCAGGCTGTCATGTATGTATATTTTACAATTCAGTATTCTGGGGAATGGCACTTCACTGGGATAATACTGTATGCATAAGACTTTAGCCTAGCAACAGGCTTTCTAATGACATTTCATTTATTTGATGTTAAACGTTTTTGCTGGCATGTTAAATCGTTTAATTTTCTGAGGTACTGGATGAAAAAATGTTTTGGGCACTGTTTTTTTCCACTTGGCAGTCGTTTTATTTAATTTAAGACAGTTTACTGATCTCCCTCACTGTTGTGTGTGAGGGGGAGGGGCCTATTTTGGCGCTTTTGCTACGCATCAAAAATTCAGTCAGAAGTCTCTTGTCTTCCCTGCATGATCCGGTTCGTCTCTACAGAGCTCAGGGGTCTTCAAAACTTATTTTGAGGGAGGTAATCACTCACAGCAGAGCTGTGAGATTGTAGCTGACTGTGATAAAAAACGTTTATTTCTGTACTTTTTTTCTGCTATCAGGGTTAGTTATCTATTACTAATGGGGGCAATCCTTTGCTAAAATTGTGTTTTTACCGGAAAAGATTTGATGCTATAGTTTCTCAGTTTATTATTTCTCAACTGTCATAACTTTTTTCTGTGCTTCTTAAAGGCACAGTACGTTTTCATATTATTTGTAAATTACTTTGAAAAGTATTTCCAAGTTGCTAGTTTATTTGCTAGTGTGTTAAACATGTCTGATTCAGAGGAATATCTCTGTGCTATATGTGCTAAAGCCAAAGTGGAGCCCAATAGAAATTTATGTACTAATTGCATTGATGCTACTTTAAATAAAAGTCAATCTGTACAAATTGAACATATTTCACCAAACAACGAGGGGAGAGTTATGCCGACTAACTCGCCTCACGTGTCAGTACCTGCATCTCCCGCTCGGGAGGTGCGTGATATTGTAGCGCCGAGTACATCAGGGCGGCCATTACAAATCACATTACAGGATATGGCTAATGTTATGACTGAAGTTTTGGCTAAATTACCAGAACTAAGAGGTAAGCGTGATCACTCTGGGGTGAGAACAGAGTGCGCTGTTGATAATAGGGCCATGTCTGATACTGCGTCACAGTATGCTGAACATGAGGACGGAGAGCTTCAATCAGCAGGTGACGGTTCTGATCCCAATAGAATGGATTCAGACATTTCTAATTTTAAGTTTAAACTCGAAAACCTCCGTGTACTATTAGGGGAGGTATTAACAGCTCTAAATGATTGTAACACCGTTGCAATCCCAGAGAAATTATGTAGGCTGGATAGATACTATGCGGTACCGGCGAGTACTGACGTATTTCCTATACCTAAGAGGCTTACAGAGATAATTACTAAGGAGTGGGATAGGCCCGGTGTACCCTTTTTCCCCCCTCCTGTGTTTAGAAAAATGTTTCCAATAGACGCCACCACACGGGACTTATGGCAGACGGTCCCTAAGGTGGAGGGAGCGGTTTCTACTCTGGCTAAGCGTACCACTATCCCGGTGGAGGATAGCTGTGCCTTTTCAGATCCAATGGATAAAAAATTAGAGGGTTACCTTAAGAAAATGTTTGTTCAACAAGGTTTTATATTGCAACCCCTTGCATGTATTGCGTCTGTCACGGCCGCGGCCGCCTTTTGGTCCGAGTCCCTGGAAGAGACTCTTGACTCAATCACTATAGATGAGATTTCAAACAAGCTTAAGACACTTAAGCTAGCTAATTCATTTATTTCGGATGCCGTAGTACATTTAACTAAACTTACGGCTAAGAATTCCGGATTCGCCATTCAGGCACGCAGAGCACTGTGGCTAAAATCCTGGTCAGCTGACGTTACTTCTAAATCTAAATTACTTAACATACCTTTCAAAGGGCAGACCTTATTCGGGCCCGGGTTGAAAGAAATTATCGCTGACATTACAGGAGGTAAAGGCCATGCCCTGCCTCAAGACAGAGCCAAACCTAAGGCTAGACAGTCTAATTTTCGTTCCTTTCGTAATTTCAAAGCAGGAGCAGCATCAACTTCCTCTGCACCAAAACAGGAAGGAGCTGTTGCTCGCTACAGACAAGGCTGGAGACCTAACCAGTCCTGGAACAAGGGCAAGCAGGCCAGGAAACCTGCTGCTGCCCCTAAGACAGCATGAATTGAGGGCCCCCGATCCGGGAACGGATCTAGTGGGGGGCAGACTTTCTCTCTTTGCCCAGGCTTGGGCAAGAGATGTCCAGGATCCCTGGGCGTTAGAGATCATATCTCAGGGATATCTTCTGGACTTCAAATCCTCTCCCCCAAAAGGGAGATTTCATCTGTCAAGGTTGTCAACAAACCAAATAAAGAAAGAGGCGTTTCTACGCTGTGTACAAGATCTTTTACTAATGGGAGTGATCCATCCGGTTCCGCGGTCGGAACACGGACAAGGGTTTTACTCAAATCTGTTTGTGGTTCCCAAAAAAGAGGGAACTTTCAGGCCAATCTTGGATTTAAAGATCCTAAACAAATTCCTAAGAGTTCCATCGTTCAAAATGGAAACTATTCGGACAATCTTACCCATGATCCAAAAGGGTCAGTACATGACCACAGTGGATTTAAAGGATGCTTACCTTCACATACCGATTCACAAAGATCATTACCGGTATCTAAGGTTTGCCTTCCTAGACAGGCATTACCAGTTTGTAGCTCTTCCATTCGGATTGGCTACGGCTCCAAGAATCTTCACAAAGGTTCTGGGCTCTCTTCTGGCGGTACTAAGACCGCGAGGAATTTCGGTAGCTCCGTACCTAGACGACATTCTGATACAAGCTTCAAGCTTTCAAACTGCCAAGTCTCATACAGAGTTAGTACTGGCATTTCTATGGTCGCATGGATGGAAGGTGAACGAAAAGAAGAGTTCTCTCTTTCCACTCACAAGAGTTCCCTTCTTGGGGACTCTTATAGATTCTGTAGAAATGAAGATTTACCTGACAGAAGACAGGTTAACAAAGCTTCAAAATCCATGCCGTGTCCTTCATTCCATTCAACACCCGTCAGTAGCTCAATGCATGGAGGTGATCGGCTTAATGGTAGCGGCAATGGACATAGTACCCTTTGCACGCCTACATCTCAGACCGCTGCAATTGTGCATGCTAAGTCAGTGGAATGGGGATTACTCAGACTTGTCCCCTACTCTGAATCTGGATCAAGAGACCAGAAATTCTCTTCTATGGTGGCTTTCTCTGCCACATCTGTCCAGGGGGATGCCATTCAGCAGGCCAGACTGGACAATTGTAACAACAGACGCCAGCCTACTAGGTTGGGGCGCTGTCTGGAATTCTCTGAAGGCTCAGGGACAATGGAATCAGGAGGAGAGTCTCCTGCCAATAAACATTCTGGAATTGAGAGCAGTTCTCAATGCCCTTCTGGCTTGGCCCCAGTTAACAACTCGGGGGTTCATCAGGTTTCAGTCGGACAACATCACGACTGTAGCTTACATCAACCATCAGGGAGGGACAAGAAGCTCCCTAGCAATGATGGAAGTATCAAAGATAATTCGCTGGGCAGAGTCTCACTCTTGCCACCTGTCAGCAATCCACATCCCGGGAGTGGAGAACTGGGGGGCGGATTTCCTAAGTCGTCAGACTTTTCATCCGGGGGAGTGGGAACTTCACCCGGAGGTTTTTGCCCAAATTATTCGACGTTGGGGCAAACCAGAGATAGATCTCATGGCGTCTCGACAGAACGCCAAGCTTCCTCGTTACGGGTCCAGATCCAGGGATCCGGGAGCGGTGCTGATAGATGCTTTGACAGCACCTTGGACCTTCGGGATGGCTTATGTGTTTCCACCCTTCCCGATGCTTCCTCGATTGATTGCCAGAATCAAACAGGAGAGAGCATCAGTGATTCTAATAGCGCCTGCATGGCCACGCAGGACTTGGTATGCAGATCTAGTGGACATGTCATCCTGTCCACCTTGGTCTCTGCCTCTGAGACAGGACCTTCTGATCCAGGGTCCCTTCAAACATCAAAATCTAATTTCTCTGAAGCTGACTGCTTGGAAATTGAACGCTTGATTTTATCAAAACGTGGTTTTTCTGAGTCAGTAATTGATACCTTAATACAGGCTAGGAAGCCTGTTACCAGAAAGATTTACCATAAAATATGGCGTAAATACTTATATTGGTGCGAATCCAAGAATTACTCATGGAGTAAGGTTAGGATTCCTAGGATATTGTCTTTTCTACAAGAAGGTTTAGAAAAGGGTTTATCCGCTAGTTCCTTAAAGGGACAGATTTCAACTCTGTCCATTCTTTTACACAAACGTCTGTCAGAGGTTCCGGACGTTCAAGCTTTTTGTCAGGCTTTAGCTAGGATCAAGCCTGTGTTTAAAACTGTTGCTCCACCATGGAGTTTGAACTTAGTTCTTAATGTTTTACAGGGTGTTCCGTTTGAACCCCTTCATTCCATTGATATCAAGCTGTTATCTTGGAAAGTTCTGTTTTTAATGGCTATTTCCTCGGCTCGAAGAGTCTCTGAGTTATCTGCCTTACATTGTGATTCTCCTTATCTGATTTTTCATTCAGACAAGGTAGTTCTGCGTACTAAACCTGGGTTCTTACCTAAGGTGGTCACTAACAGGAATATCAATCAAGAGATTGTTGTTCCATCTTTGTGTCCTAATCCTTCTTCGAAGAAGGAACGTCTTCTACACAATCTAGATGTAGTCCGTGCCCTGAAATTTTACCTACAGGCAACTAAGGATTTTCGACAAACATCTTCCCTGTTTGTTGTTTATTCTGGTCAGAGGAAAGGTCAAAAAGCTTCGGCTACCTCTCTCTCTTTTTGGCTTCGTAGCATAATACGTTTAGCCTATGAGACTGCTGGACAGCAGCCTCCTGAAAGAATTACAGCTCATTCTACTAGAGCTGTGGCTTCCACTTGGGCCTTTAAGAATGAGGCTTCTGTTGAACAGATTTGCAAGGCTGCAACTTGGTCTTCTCTTCATACTTTTTCCAAATTTTACAAATTTGACACTTTTGCTTCTTCGGAGGCTGTTTTTGGGAGAAAGGTTCGTCAGGCAGTGGTTCCTTCCGTATAAAGAGCCTGCCTGTCCCTCCCGTCATCCGTGTACTTTAGCTTTGGTATTGGTATCCCAGAAGTAATGATGACCCGTGGACTGACCACACTTAACAGGAGAAAACAAAATTTATGCTTACCTGATAAATTCCTTTCTCCTGTAGTGTGGTCAGTCCACGGCCCGCCCTGTTTTTTATGGCAGGTCTAAATTTTTTAAATTATACTCCAGTCACCACTGCACCCTTTGGCTTCTCCTTTCTCGTTGGTTCTCGGTCGAATGACTGGGTGTGACGTAGAGGGGAGGAGCTATATAGCAGCTCTGCTGGGTGAATCCTCTTGCACTTCCTGTTGGGGAGGAGTTAATATCCCAGAAGTAATGATGACCCGTGGACTGACCACACTACAGGAGAAAGGAATTTATCAGGTAAGCATAAATTTTGTTATTGTGCAGTCCAAGAAGTTCACACTATGATTTGAAAAGTCCATTTTAAGGTTTATTGACGGGTGAATTGAATTAAATGATTTGTGGAAATCTAAGAGGCTTTCTTCTCCTTCTGTCCATATTATGAAAATATCATCGATGTAACGATAATATGTATACAGTTTGTGGGGCTGAGTACATAAGAATCTGTATTCTAGGTACGCCATGAAAAGATTTGCGTATTGTGGTGACATTTTTGTGCCCATCACTGTCCCTGTCATTTGTAGGTAGTAATTGTTGTTAAAACTGAAATAGTTGTGTGTGAGTATGAATTCTATAAGCTGGGCAATAGTTGCACTATCATATTTGTGTGTTGTTTGGTGGGATGAGAGAAATTTACTGCAGGCCTCAATACCATCCTTATGCGGGATGTTGCTGTATAATGATTCCACATCCTTAGGCCTAGATTTAGAGTTCGGCGGTAAAAGGGCTGTTAACGCTCCGCGGGTTTTTTTCTGGCCGCACCATAAATTTAACTCTGGTATCGAGAGTTCAAACAAATGCTGCGTTAGGCTCCAAAAAAGGAGCGTAGAGCATTTTTACCGCAAATGCAACTCTCGATACCAGAGCTGCTTACGGACGCGGCCGGCATCAAAAACGTGCTCGTGCACGATTCTCCCATAGGAAACAATGGGGCTGTTTGAGCTGAAAAAAAACCTAACACCTGCAAAAAAGCAGCGTTCAGCTCCTAACGCAGCCCCATTGTTTCCTATGGGGAAACACTTCCTACGTCTGCACCTAACACTCTAACATGTACCCCGAGTCTAAACACCCCTAGCCTTACACTTATTAACCCCTAATCTGCCGCCCACGCTATCGCTGACCCCTGCATTACACTTTTAACCCCTAATCTGCCGCTCCGTAAAACGCCGCCACCTACGTTATCCCTATGTACCCCTAATCTGCTGCCCTAACATCGCCGACCCCTATGTTATATTTATTAACCCCTAATCTGCCCCCCACAACGTCGCCGACACCTACCTACACTTATTAACCCCTAATCTGCCGAGCGGACCTGAGCGCTACTATAATAAAGTTATTAACCCCTAATCCGCCTCACTAACCCTATCATAAATAGTATTAACCCCTAATCTGCCCTCCCTAACATCGCCGACACCTACCTTCAATTATTAACCCCTAAACTTCCGATCGGAGCTCACCGCTATTCTAATAAATGGATTAACCCCTAAAGCTAAGTCTAACCCTAACACTAACACCCCCCTAAGTTAAATATAATTTTTATCTAACGAAATAAATTAACTCTTATTAAATAACTTATTCCTATTTAAAGCTAAATACTTACCTGTAAAATAAATCCTAATATAGCTACAATATAAATTATAATTATATTAGAGCTATTTTAGGATTAATATTTATTTTACAGGCAACTTTGTAATTATTTTAACCAGGTACAATAGCTATTAAATAGTTAAGAACTATTTAATAGTTACCTAGTTAAAATAATAACAAATTTACCTGTAAAATAAATCCTAACCTAAGTTATAATTAAACCTAACACTACCCTATCAATAAAATAATTAAATAAACTACCTACAATTACCTACAATTAACCTAACACTACACTATCAATAAATTAATTAAACACAATTGCTACAAATAAATACAATTAAATAAACTAGCTAAAGTACAAAAAATAAAAAAGAACTAAGTTACAGAAAATAAAAAAATATTTACAAACATAAGAAAAATATTACAACAATTTTAAACTAATTACACCTACTCTAAGCCCCCTAATAAAATAACAAAGCCCCCCAAAATAAAAAATTCCCTACCCTATTCTAAATTAAAAAAGTTACAAGCTCTTTTACCTTACCAGCCCTGAACAGGGCCCTTTGCGGGGCATGCCCCAAGAATTTCAGCTCTTTTGCCTGTTAAAGAATAAATACAATACCCCCCCCAACATTACAACCCACCACCCACATACCCCTAATCTAACCCAAACCCCCCTTAAATAAACCTAACACTAAGCCCCTGAAGATCTTCCTACCTTGTCTTCACCATCCAGGTATCACCGATCCGTCCTGGCTCCAAGATCTTCATCCAACCCAAGCGGGGGTTGGCGATCCATAATCCGGTGCTCCAAAGTCTTCCTCCTATCCGGCAAGAAGAGGACATCCGGACCGGCAAACATCTTCTCCAAGCGGCATCTTCGATCTTCTTCCATCCGGTGCGGAGAGGGTCCATCTTGAAGCAGGCGACGCGGATCCATCCTCTTCTTCCGATGTCTCCCGACTAATGACGGTTCCTTTAAGGGACGTCATCCAAGATGGCGTCCCTCGAATTCCGATTGGCTGATAGGATTCTATCAGCCAATCAGAATTAAGGTAGGAATTTTCTGATTGGCTGATGGAATCAGCCAATCAGAATCAAGTTCAATCCGATTGGCCGATCCCATCAGCCAATCAGATTGAGTTCGCATTCTATTGGCTGATCGGAACAGCCAATAGAATGCGAGCTCAATCTGATTGGCTGATTGGATCAGCCAATCGGATTGAACTTGATTCTGATTGGCTGATTCCATCAGCCAATCAGAAAATTCCTACCTTAATTCCGATTGGCTGATAGAATCCTATCAGCCAATCGGAATTCGAGGGACGCCATCTTGGATGACGTCCCTTAAAGGAACCGTCATTAGTCGGGAGACATCGGAAGAAGAGGATGGATCCGCGTCGCCTGCTTCAAGATGGACCCTCTCCGCACCGGATGGAAGAAGATCGAAGATGCCGCTTGGAGAAGATGTTTGCCGGTCCGGATGTCCTCTTCTTGCCGGATAGGAGGAAGACTTTGGAGCACCGGATTATGGATCGCCAACCCCCGCTTGGGTTGGATGAAGATCTTGGAGCCAGGACGGATCGGTGATACCTGGATGGTGAAGACAAGGTAGGAAGATCTTCAGGGGCTTAGTGTTAGGTTTATTTAAGGGGGGTTTGGGTTAGATTAGGGGTATGTGGGTGGTGGGTTGTAATGTTGGGGGGGGGGTATTGTATTTATTCTTTTACAGGCAAAAGAGCTGAAATTCTTGGGGCATGCCCCGCAAAGGGCCCTGTTCAGGGCTGGTAAGGTAAAAGAGCTTGTAACTTTTTTAATTTAGAATAGGGTAGGGAATTTTTTATTTTGGGGGGCTTTGTTATTTTATTAGGGGGCTTAGAGTAGGTGTAATTAGTTTAAAATTGTTGTAATATTTTTCTTATGTTTGTAAATATTTTTTTATTTTCTGTAACTTAGTTCTTTTTTATTTTTTGTACTTTAGCTAGTTTATTTAATTGTATTTATTTGTAGCAATTGTGTTTAATTAATTTATTGATAGTGTAGTGTTAGGTTAATTGTAGGTAATTGTAGGTAGTTTATTTAATTATTTTATTGATAGGGTAGTGTTAGGTTTAATTATAACTTAGGTTAGGATTTATTTTACAGGTAAATTTGTTATTATTTTAACTAGGTAACTATTAAATAGTTCTTAACTATTTAATAGCTATTGTACCTGGTTAAAATAATTACAAAGTTGCCTGTAAAATAAATATTAATCCTAAAATAGCTCTAATATAATTATAATTTATATTGTAGCTATATTAGGATTTATTTTACAGGTAAGTATTTAGCTTTAAATAGGAATAAGTTATTTAATAAGAGTTAATTTATTTCGTTAGATAAAAATTATATTTAACTTAGGGGGGTGTTAGTGTTAGGGTTAGACTTAGCTTTAGGGGTTAATCCATTTATTAGAATAGCGGTGAGCTCCGATCGGAAGTTTAGGGGTTAATAATTGAAGGTAGGTGTCGGCGATGTTAGGGAGGGCAGATTAGGGGTTAATACTATTTATGATAGGGTTAGTGAGGCGGATTAGGGGTTAATAACTTTATTATAGTAGCGCTCAGGTCCGCTCGGCAGATTAGGGGTTAATAAGTGTAGGCAGGTGTCGGCGACGTTGAGGGGGGCAGATTAGGGGTTAATAAGTGTAGGCAGGTGTCGGCGACGTTGAGGGGGGCAGATTAGGGGTTAATAAGTGTAGGCAGGTGTCGGCGACGTTGAGGGGGGCAGATTAGGGGTTAATAAATATAATATAGGGGTCGGCGGTGTTAGGGGCAGCAGATTAGGGGTACATAGGGATAACGTAGGTGGCGGCGATTTGCGGTCGGAAGATTAGGGGTTAATTATTGTAAGTAGCTGGCGGCGACGTTGTGGGGGGCAGGTTAGGGGTGAATAAATATAATACAGGGGTCGGCGGGGTTAGGGGCAGCAGATTAGGGGTACATAAATATAACGTAGGTGGCGGTCGGCAGATTAGGGGTTAAAAATTTTAATCGAGTGGCGGCGGTGTGGGGGGACCTCGGTTTAGGGGTACATAGGTAGTTTATGGGTGTTAGTGTACTTTAGGGTACAGTAGTTAAGAGCTTTATAAACCGGCGTTAGCCAGAAAGCTCTTAACTCCTGCTATTTTCAGGCGGCTGGAATCTTGTCGTTAGAACTCTAACGCTCACTGCAGAAACGACTCTAAATACCGGCGTTAGAAAGATCCCATTGAAAAGATAGGCTACACAAATGGCGTAGGGGGATCTGCGGTATGGAAAAGTCGCGGCTGAAAAGTGAGCGTTAGACCCTTTAATCACTGACTCCAAATACCAGCGGGCGCCCAAAACCAGCGTTAGGAGCCTCTAACGCTGGTTTTGACGGCTACCGCCGAACTCCAAATCTAGGCCATAGTAACTAGTATAGTGTTTCTAGGTAGTTCATTTATCTGGTTGAGTTTATTAAGGAAGTCTGTAGTGTCCTGTATAAAGCTATCAGTCTTAATAACAAGAGGCTTAAGAATGTTTTCTATCCATCCTTAACCTCAGGATTAAAATTCTTAAAGGGAATTTCAAAGACTCTCATGAACGAAAGACGTTTGAGATGAAAATGATCACACATTTAATACCAGAAATGAAGGACTTAATGTAGACTCTGGCTTTCTCACACACTACCATAACTTTCTATAATCTCTCATCTTATTGTCCTATATTGGTTTCTTTTTCCTTTTTGTTTTTCCTCTCATCTGACCTATTTACTCTCCTCTGTTTATTTATTCTTTCTGGCTATTCTCAGCTATTTTCTCCTTCAGACACATTCTCTGCTTTTATGACCCCCCCTCTCACCCCCCTTCCTCCCTTCCATTTGTTGTATGTGATGTGTATCTATATCAGAATGATCAGTATTGCTTCAGACCTGAGGAAGAGAGGAAAACTCTCGAAAGCTTGTCTTTTAAATATTATGTTAGTCCAATAAAAAAGGTATCACTGCATACTGCAATACTTTGTTTTTTGAGCATCTATCTACTGGACTAACACGGCTACTCCAATCTTCACTATATATATATATATATATATATATATATATATATATATATATATATACATACACAGTGTATATCTAAGGTGTATATGGCGAATATTGGCTTCTTAAAGAGATATTTGCAATGATGTGTGTTAAAAGCTTTTTGAGCATTCGTTAAACACCTTGCATTTAAAATAGGCTAAAGAACATTAGTGATGTTATGTCCCTTAAATCAAGGGAACCACTTATGTATTTGGGTATAATAAATATTATTAAAAAAAAAATATAAAAAAAATACAAAATCTTATAGTTCTTATTTTTTATATTGCTTTACCCTAATGGCAATTATTTTTTTTTTCTTACTTTTTTTTATTTCAAACAGTGTTGAGCTGCCATATAGTACTTCTTCAGTTGTGATCCAGAATGATGGGACATACATAACAGTCTCTAGCAATATTGGACTTATTTTTAAACAACATGAAGATGGCATTTTGGTAAGACTCGTTTCTTATTAAAGACCTGTTCAATGTATATATACATTATATCCTCTTATGCCATCTTTTGATCTAAGAATATTTCTCTTTTCTCTTGTTAAGTGTATCCAGTCCACGGATCATCCATTACTTATGGGATATTCTCCTTCCCAACAGGAAGTTGCAAGAGTTCACCCACAGCAGAGCTGCTATATAGCTCCTCCCCTAACTGCCATATCCAGTCATTCTCTTGCAACTCTCAACATAGATAGGAGGTCGTGAGAGGACTGTGGTGTTTTATACTTAGTTTATTTCTTCAATCAAAAGTTTGTTATTTTTAAATGGCACCGGAGTGTGCTGTTTATCTCAGGCAGTATTTGGAAGAAGAATCTGCCTGCTTTTTTCTATGATCTTAGCAGAAGTAACTAAGATCCATTTGCTGTTCTCACACATTCTGAGGAGTGAGGTACTTCAGAGGGGGAATGGCGTGCAGGTTTTCCTGCAAATAAGGTATGTGCAGTAAAATATTTTTCTAAGGAATGTACCTGACTAAGAAAATACTGCTGATACCAAAGTAATGTAAGTAAAGCCTTAAATGCAGTGAAAGTGACTGGTATCAGGCTGATTGATAGAGATATATGCTAAGGTATGTGCAATAAAATATTTTTCTAAGGAATGGAATTGACTAAGAAAATGCTGCTGATACCGAAGTAATGTAAGTAAAGCCTTAAATGTAGTGATAGCGACTGGATCAAGCTTATTAATAGAGATACATACTCTTATAAAAATGTGTTTTAAAACGCTGGCTGGCATGTTTAATCGTTTTTTGACATATGTTTGGTGATAAATCTTATTGGGGCCTAATTTTTCCACATGGCTGGCTTAAATTCTGCATAGAAACAGTTAACTGAGGCTTCCCACTGTTGTAATATGAGTGGGAGGGGCCTAATTTAGCGCTTTTTTGCGCAGTTAAAATTACAAAATGAATCATTCAGATTCCCTCAGCAGTCCCATAAATACTACAGGACATCTCTAAAGGGCTAAAAAGACTTCCAAAATCGTTTATAGGGAAGGTAATCCACAGCTCAGCTGTGGCAGTTTAGTTTTGTTGTGTCTGTTAAAAAACGTCTATGTCGTTTTTTTGATCTGTTTTTTGCATTAAGGGGTTAATCATCCATTTGCAAGTGGGTGCAATGCTCTGTTAACTTATTACATATACTGTAAAAATTTCGTTTGATTTACTGCCTTTTTTCACTGTTTTTCAAATTTTGACAAAATTTGTTTCTCTTAAAGGCACAGTAACGTTTTTTTATATTTGCTTGTTAACTTGATTTAAAGTGTTTTCCAAGCTTACTAGTCTCATTATTAGTCTGTTCTAACATGTCTGACATAGAGGAAGCTCTGTGTTCATTATGTTTAAAAGCCATGGTGGAACCCCATCTTAGAATGTGTGCCAGATGTACTGATTTCATGTTAAACAATAAAGATCATTTTTTGTCTTTAAAAACATTATCACCAGAGGATTCTGTCGAGGGGGAAGTTATGCAGACTAACTCTCCCCACGTGTCAGACCCTTTGACTCCCGCTTTAGGGACTGACGCTCAAATGGCGCCAAGTACATCAAGGGCGCCCATAGCGTTTATTTTACCAGAGGATTCTGTCGAGGGGGAAGTTATGCCGACTAACTCTCCCCACGTGTCAGACTCTTCGACTCCCACTCCAGGGACTCACGCTCAAATGGCGCCTAGTACATCAAGCCCGCTTATAGTGTTTATTTTACAAGACATGGCGAAAGTTATGAATAATACTCTGGAAGTGGTATTAGTCAGACTACCTGAAATTAAAGGAAAGCGAGATAGCTCTGGGGATAGATACAGAGCATACAGATGCGTCAAGAACCATGTCTGTTACTGCCTCACAATATGCAGAAGCTGAGGGGAGCTTCAGTCTGTGGGTCATATTTTTGACTCAGGGGAGATGATTTAACCTGATTCCGATATTTCTACATATTTATGCTTAAGATCCTCCACTTGTTGCTCAGGGAGGTTTTAACAGCTCTGAATGACTGGGTTACAATCACAGTGCTAGAAATTGTGTAGACTGAATAGATACAATGCAGTGCCGGTGTGTACTGATGTTTCTTCCAATACCTAAAGAGGTTTACAGAAATTATTAATGAGGAATGGGATAGACCAGGTGTGCCGTTCTCTTCCCCTCCTATTTTTAGAAAAATGTTTCTAACAGATGCCACCACACGGGACTTATGACAGACGGTCCCTAAGGTGGAGAGAAGAGTTTCTACTCTAGCTAAGCGTACCACTAGCCCTGTCGAGGACAGTTGTGCTTTTTTAGATCCAATGGATAAAGAATTAGAGGGTTACCTTAGGAAAATGTTTAATCAACAAGGTTTTATCCTGCAGCCCCTTGCATGCATTGCTTTTGTCACTGCTGCTGTGGCGTTCTGGTTTGAGTCTCTGGATGAGGCTTTACAGGTAGCGACTCCATTGGATGAATACTTGACAAGCTTAGAGCACTTAAGCTAGCCAATTCCTTTTTTTCTGATGCCTTGTTTTTTGACTAAACTAACGGCTAAGAATTCTGTTTTTACTATGCTGGCGCGCACAGCGCTAGGGCTTATATTATGGTCAGCTGTTGTGACTTTAATAAATAAGCTACTTAACTCCCCTTCAAGGGGCAGACCCTATTCGGGCCTGGTTTGAAGGAGATTATTGCTAATATCACTGGAGGAAAAGGTAATGCTCTTCCTCAGGACAGGTCCAAATCAAGGACCAAAAAAGTCTAATTTTCGTGCCTTTCGAAACTTCAAGGCAATCGTAGCATCAATTTCCTCTAAGGCAAAACAAGAGGGAACTTTTGCTCAGTCCAAAACGGTCTGGTGACAACCGGACCTGGAACAAAGATAAGCAGGCCAAGGAGCCTGCTGCTGCCTCTAAGACAGCAGGTAGAACGGCTCCCTATCCGGTAACGGATCCTGTAGGGGGCAGACTTTCATCTTTCGCCCAGGCATGGACGAGAGAGAGAGGCCCAGGATCCCTGGGCATTGGAAATTATATCCCAGAGATATCTTCTGGATTTCAAAGCTTTTCCCCCCAACGAAGGGGAGATTTCACCTTTCACAATTATCGGCAAACCAGATAAAGAAAGAGGCATTCTTACACTGTGTACGAGACCCATCCAGTTCCAGGGGAGGAACAGGGATAGAGTTTTTACTCAAATCTGTTTGTGGTTCCCAAGGAAAGGGGACCTTCAGATCTATTTTGGATCTAAAGATCTTAAACAAATTCCTCAGAATTCCATCATTTAAGTTGGAAACTATTCGTACCATCTTAACTATGATCCAGGAGAGTCAATAGAGGACTACAATGGATTTGAAGGATGCTTACCCTCACATTACGATGCATAAAGATTACCATCGGTTTTTCAGGTTTGCCTTTCTAGACAGGCATTACCAGTTTGTAACTCTTTCCTTTGGGTTAACTACAGCCCCAAGAATCTTTATGGAGGTTCTGGGGTCGCTTTGGCGATCCTTAGGCCCCGGGGCATAGAAGTGGCCCCTTATTTAGACGACATCCTGATACAGGCGTCAAACATCCAAGTTGCCAAGTCTCATACGGACGTAGTACTGGCATTTCTGAGATCGCATGGGTGGAAAGTGAACAAGGAAAGAGTTCTCTATCCCCAATCTCAAGGGTTTCCCTCCTAGGGATTCTGATAGATTTTGTAGAAATGAAAATTTACCTGACGAAGTCCAGGTTGTCAAAGTTTCTAAATTTCTGCTGTGTTCTTCATTCCATCCGCGCCCTTTGGTGGCTCAGTACATGAATGTAATCGGCTTAATTGTAGCGTCAAGGGACATAGTACCGTTTGCACGCCTACATTTCAGACCGCTGCAACTATGCATGCTCAGTCAGAGGAACGAGGATTACACAGATTTGTTCTCCTGTTAAATCTGGACTAAGAGACCAGAGATTCTCTTCTCTGGTGACTATCTCGGGTCCATCTGTCCAAGGGTATGACCTTCCGCAGGTCAGATGAGACAATTGTTACAACAGATGCCAGCCTTTTAGGTTGGGATACAGTCTGGAACTCCCTGAAGGCTCAGGGATAGTGGACTCAGGATGAATATTCTGGAACTGGGAGCGATATTCCATGCTCTTCAGACTTGGCCTCAGTTAGCAACTCTGAGGTACATCATTTTTCAGTTGGACAATATCACGACTGTGGCTTACATCAACCATCAAGGGGGAACAGAAGTTCCCTAGCGATGTTAGAAGTCTTAAAATAATTCACTGGACAGAGACTCACTCTTGTCTATCAGCTATCCATATCCCAGGTGTTGAGAACTGGGAGGCGGATTTTCTAAGTCGTCAGACTTTTCATCCGGAGGAGTGGGAATTCCCTCCGGAGGTGTTTGCACAAGATCAAGCAGGAGAGTGCTTTGGTGTTTTTAACAGCGCCTGCGTGGCCATGCAGGACCTGGTATGGAGATCTGGTGGACATGTCATCCTTTCCACCACGGTCTCTGCTTCTGAGACAGGACCCTCTACCTCAGGGTCCTTTCAACCATCTAAATATAACTAATCTGAGATGGACTGCCTGGAGACTGAACGCTTGATGTTATCAAAGCATGGCTTCTCCGAGTCAGTCATTGATACCTTAATACAGGCCTGAAAGCCTGTCTCTAGGAAAATTTAACAGAGATATGGTGTAAATATCTTATTGTTATGAATCCAAGGGTTACTCATGGAGTAAAGTCTGGATTCCCAGGATATTATCTTTTCTCCAAGATGATTTTGAGAAAATGGTTGTCAGCTAGTTCCTTAAAAGGACAGATTTCTACTCTGTCTATTCTTTTGCACAAGCGTCTGGCAGGTATTCTAGACGTTCAGGCATTTGGTCAGGCTTTGATTAGAACCAAGCCTGTGTTTAAAACTGTTGCTCCGCCATGGAGCTTAAACCTGGTTCTTAAGGTTCTTCAAGGAGTTCCGTTTGAACCTTTTCATTCCATAGATATCAAACTTTTATCTTGGAAAGTTCTTTTTTGGTAGCTATTTCCTCGGCTCGTAGAGTCTCCGAGTTATCTGCGTTACAATGTGATTCTCCTTATCTGGTCCTCCGTTCGGATAAGGTAGTCCTGTGTACCAACCTGGGTTTTTACCTAAGGTGGTATCTAACAAGAATATCACTCAAGAGATTGTTGTTCCATTCTTGTATCCTAATCCTTCTTCAAAGAAGGAACGTCTATTACACAATTTGGACGTGGTTCGTGCTTTAAAGTTTTACTTACAAGCTACTACAGTTTTTCATCAAACATTCACCTTGTTTGTTGTCTATTCTGGACAGAGGAGAGGTCAAAGACTTCAGCAACCTCTCTGTATTTTTGGTTAAAAAAAGCATAATTCATTTAGCTTATGAGACTGCTGGACAGCAGCCTGCTGAAGGGATTACAGCTCATTCTACTAGAGCTGTGGTTTTCACTTGGGCCTTTTTAAAATGAGGCTTCTGTTGAACAGATTTACAAGACGGAGTCTTGGTCTGCGTTTTATACTTTTTCAAATTTAACAAATTTGATACTTTGCTTCTTCGGAGGCTATTTTTGGGAGAAAGGGTTTTTTATAGGCAGTGGTAACTTCCGTTTAAATACCTGCCTTGTCCCTCCCATCATCCGTGTACTTTAGCTTTGGTATTGGTATCCCATAAGTAATGGATGATCCGTGGACTGGATACACTTAACAAGAGAAAACATAATTTATGCTTACCTGATAAATTTATTTCTCTTGTAGTGTATCCAGTCCACGGCCCGCCCTGTCCTTTTAAGGCAGGTAATTTTTTTCATTTAAACTATAGTCACCACTGCACCCTATGGTTTTTCCTTTCTCTGCGTGTTTTCAGTCAAATGACTGGATATGGCAGTTAGGGGAGGAGCTATATAGCAGCTCTGCTGTGGGTGAACTCTTGCAACTTCCCCTTGGGAAGGAGAATATCCCATAAGTAATGGATGATCTGTGGACTGGATACACTACAAGAGAAATAAATTTATCAGGTAAGCATAAATTATGTTGTTTTTTTTGCCTTAGCATACCTTTCCCAGAGGTCCTTATTGGAGGGATCACTTACATAGGCATTATAACAATTATGAAGATAATTCGATAATTGTATATCTCTAGCCTGAATTCTTCGCTTTTGTAGTATTAAAGCTTTAATATCTCCCCTTATTACTCCTATAAATGTCTCTCAGAATAGCTCGCTATTTTCCAAATGTACTTGATTAAAATGCGAGAAATCTCTCCACTTCTGTTTTAAGCAATTTCTAAAATAGATGTTTGTTGCGAGGTATCTGGAAAAATAAAATCTGCCTATATTATTAATATTTATTTTCTTCTACTAGATACGACGAGTCCACAGATTCATCCTTACTTGTGGGATATTATCATCCTGCTAACAGGAAGTGGCAAAGAGCACCACAGCAGAGATGTCTATATAGCTTCTCCCCTGCCTCCACCCCCAGTCATTCTCTTTGCCTATACTAAGTAATAGGAAGAGGTAAAGGGAAAGAGGTGATAACATGATAGTTTTTATTTTCTTCAAGCAAGACTTTTTTATTTTAAATGGTACCGGTGAGTGCTATTTTTTCTCAGGCAGCAGATGGATGAAGATTCTGCCTGGACACTGATGATCTTAGCAGTTGTCACTAAGATCCAGAGTAGTTCCCACAGAATGGCTGAGGAGTACTTGAGAAGCTTCAGTGTGAGGAACGTTTTTCATGCTACAAGCATTGAGGTATGTTCAGTCATTTTTTTCTGGAGAGACACTGGTATTTCAGAACTGGCTGACATAGTTCCCTTAAGGGAAGGGGTAAGCAGTAATCCTACATGTAAAGAAGGGGTATTACTGGAACCTGTTTATTATGGAACAATTTGGTTGACACTGTTATCATAATGTTTTGTGGGCAAAACGTTTTCATGTTTTTGGGGATACGCTTTCATATACAAACATTTTTGTGGCTGATGGCACTGTAAGGGTTCACATGGCTTTCATTAATAAATGGGTTATATGAAAACCCACATGGCTAGTTTGTTAGACCACTTTAGAGCGGTTTCCATTAGGCAGAGATACATCGATATTGATGGGCGGGGCCAATTTTTGCTCCTCAGATGCGCAGTTGAAATGATTATGAAGACAGCAAGCTCCAGCTCCGGTGGGTCAATATATAACCACCGTGGACTTGAAGGATGCGTATCTTCACATTCCTATCCACAAAGATCATCACCAGTTTCTCAGGTTCGCCTTCCTGGACAAACATTACCAGTTTGTGGCCCTCCCTTTTCGGTTGGCAACAGCTCCCAGAATTTTCACAAAAGTGCTAGGGTCCCTTCTGGCGGTTCTAAGGCCGAGGTGCATAGCAGTGGTTCCCTATCTGTACGATATTTTGATTCAGGCATCAACTTACCAGCTAGCCAAATCTCACATGGACATTGTGTTGGCTTTTCTAAGGACTCACGGGTGGAAGGTGAATATACAAAAGAGTTCACTAGTTCCACTGACAAGAGTCCCATTCCTAGGAACTCTGATAGACTCGGTAGACATGAAAAATTTTCTGACGGAGGTCAGAAAGTCAAAGATCCTAACTTCTTGCCGAGCACTTCATTCCATTCCTCAGCCATCAGTGGCGTAGTGTATAAAGGTCATTGGGTTAATGGTAGCGGCAATGGACATCGTTCCGTTTGCTCGCTTACATCTCAGACCACTGCAGCTATGCATGCTCAGACAGTGGAATGGGGATAATGCGGAATTATCTCCTCGGATAAATCTGGATCTAGACACCAGAGACTCTCTTCTTTGGTGGTTGTCACAGGATCATCTGTCCCAGGGAATGTGCTTCCGCAGGCCAATATGGGTCATAGTGACGACAGAAGCCAGCCTCTTGGGCTGGGGTGCACTCTGGAATTCCCTGAAGGCTCAGGGGGTTTGGACTCAGGAGGAGTCCCTATTACCAATAAATATTCTGGAACTGAGAGCAATATTCAATGCGCTCCAAGCATGGCCTCAATTGGCTTTGGCCAAATTCATAAGATTCCAGTCGGACAATATCACTACTGTAGCATATATCAATCATCAAGGGGGAACAAATAGTTCTCTAGCAATGACAGAGGTTTCCAAAATAATTTGATGGGCAGAGACTCATTCTTGCCATCTATCAGCAATCTATATCCCAGGAGTAGAGAACTGGGAAGCGGATTTTCTAAGTCGTCAGACTTTTCATCCGGGGGAGTGGGAGCTCCATCCGGAGGTGTTTGCGAAATTGATCCGTCGATGGGGCACACAGGAATTGGATCTGATGGCATCTCGTCAGAATGCCAAACTTCCTTGTTACGGGTCCAAATCAAGGGATCCCCAAGCAGTACTGATAGATGCTCTAGCAGTACCTTGGTCGTTCAACCTGGCTTATGTGTTTCCTCCTTTTCCTCTCCTACCTCGTCTGATTGCCAGAATCAAACAGGAGAGGTCATCGGTAATCTTGATAGCACCTGCGTGTCCACGCAGGACTTGGTATGCTGATCTGGTGGAAATGTCATCTCTGCCACCATGGAAACTGCCACTGAGACAGGACCTTCTCATTCAAGGTCCGTTCCAACATCCAAATCTAATTTCTCTGCAGCTGACTGCCTGGAGATTGAATGCTTGATTTCTCTTGTTAAGTGTAGTCAGTCCACGGGTCATCCATTACTTATGGGATTATATCTCTTCCCCAACAGGAAGTTGCAAGAGGATCACCCAAGCAGAGCTGCTATATAGCTCCTCCCCTCACATGTCATATCCAGTCATTCTCTTGCAAGCTAACTAAAGATAGGTCGTTGTGAGAGGTCTGTGGTGTTTTTAAACTTAGTTTATTTCTTCAATCAAAAGTTTGTTATTTTAAATGGCACCGGAGTGTGCTGTTTGTTTCTCAGGCAGCATTAGAAGAAGAATCTGCCTGCGTTTTCTATGATCTTAGCAGACATAACTAAGATCCACTGGCTGTTCTCGCACATTCTGATGAGTGAGGTAACTTCAGAAAAGGGGAATAGCATGCAGGGCCCCCCTGCAAACGAGGTATGTGCAGTAAATTATTTTTCTAAGCAATGGAATTGACTGAGAAATTACTGCTGATACCAATGTAATGTAAGTTCAGCCTTAAATGCAGTGGTAGCGACTGGTATTAGGCTGAGGAGTGTGTACACTGAAGTATTTTTGTAGGGAATGGAATTTGACTCAGAAAATACTGTTAATACTGAAGTAATGTGTGAGCCTTAACTGCAGTAAAAGCGACTGGTAGCAGGCTTATTAATAACACTTCATAAATGTATGTTCAAAACGTTTACTGGCATGTTAATCGTTTTTTGTGAGGTACTTGGTGATAAAACTTATTGGGGCATGATTTTTACCACATGGCTAACTTTTGTTTCTGCATAGAAACAGTTAACTGAGCTTCTCCACTGTTGTAATATGAGTGGGAGGGGCCTATTTTAGCACTTTTTTGTGAAGCAAAAATTCAGTCACAATCTTCCTACTTCATCCTCCATGATCCAGGACGTCTCTAGAGAGCTCAGGGGTCTTCAAAATTCATTTTGAGGGAGTTAATCAGTCACAGCAGACCTGTGACAGTGTGTTTGACTGTGATAAAAACGTTAATTATTAAATTGTTATCCGTTTTTGGGTATTAAGGGGTTAATCATCCATTTGCTGGTGGGTGCAATCCTTTGCTAACTTAATACATTTACTGTGAAAATTTGGTTGCTATAACTAATTTGGTTCATTGTTATTTCAACTGTGACAGCTTTTTGTGCTTTTTAAAGGCACAGTAGCGTTTTTTATATTGCTTGTAAATTTATTTGAAAAGTATTTTCCAAGCTTGCTAGTCTCATTGCTAGTCTGTTTAAACATGTCTGACACAGATGAATCTGTTTGTTCACTATGTATGAAGGCCAATGTGGAGCCCCATAGAAGGTTGTGTACTAAATGCATTGATGTAACTTTAAATAAAAGTCAGTCTTTACATGCAAAGAAATTATCACCAGACAACGAGGGGGAAGTTATGCCGACTAACTCTCCTCACGTGTCAGTACCTTCGCCTCCCGCTCAGGAGGTGCGTGATTTTGTGGCGCCAAGTACATCAGGGAGGCCCTTACAAATCACTTTGTAAGACATGGCTACTGTTATGACAGAAGTATTATCTAAATTGCCAGAATTAAGAGGCAAGCGTGATACCTCTGGGTTAAGGACAGAGCGCCCTGATGATGTGAGAGTCATGTCCGATACTGCGTCACAATTTGCAGAACATGAAGACGGAGAGCTTCATTCTGTGGGTGACGGATCTGATCCAGGGAGACTGGATTCAGAGATTTCTAATTTTAAATTTAAGCTTGAGAACCTCTGCATATTGCTAGGGGAGGTATTAGCGGCTCTGAATGATTGTAACACGGTTGCAATTCCAGAAAAATTATGTAGGTTGGATAGATACTATGCGGTACCGGTGTGTACTGACGTGTTTCCTATACCTAAAAGGCTTACAGAGATTATTAGCAAGGAGTGGGATAGACCCGGTGTGCCTTTTTCCCCTCCTCCCATATTTAGGAAAATGTTTCCTATAGACCCCACCACACGAGACTTATGGCAAACGGTCCCTAAGGTGGAGGGAGCGGTTTCTACTTTAGCTAAGCGTACCACTATCCCGGTGGAGGATAGTTGTGCCTTTTCAGATCCAATGGATAAAAAATTAGAAGGTTACCTTAAGAAAATGTTTGTTCAACAAGGTTTTATCTTACAGCCCCTTGCATGCATTGCGCCTGTCACTGCTGCGTCGGCATGCTGATTTGAGTCTCTGGAAGAGGCCATTCGCACAGCTCCATTGGATGAAATTATGAACAAGCTTAAAGCACTTAAGCTAGCTAACGCATTTGTTTCTGATGCCGTCGTACATTTAACCAAACTTACGGCTAAGAACTCCGGATTCGCCATCCAAGCGCGCAGAGCGCTATGGCTTAAATCCTGGTCAGCTGACGTGACTTCTAAATCTAAATTGCTTAATATTCCTTTCAAAGGGCAGACCTTATTCGGGCCCGGCTTGAAAGAAATTATCGCTGACATTACGGGAGGTAAGGGCCATGCTCTACCTCAAGACAGGGACAAATCAAAGGCCAAACAGTCTAATTTTCATGCCTTTCGTAACCTCAAGGCAGGAGCAGCATCAACTTCTTCCGCTCCAAAACAGGAAGGAGCTGTTGCTCGTTACAGACAGGGCTGGAAAACTAACCAGTCCTGGAACAAGGGCAAGTAGGCCAGAAAACCTGCTGCTGCCCCTAAGACAGCATGAAGAGAGGGCCCCCTATCCGGAAACGGATCTAGTGGGGGCAGACTATCTCTCTTCACCCAGGCTTGGGCAAGAGATGTCCAGGATCCCTGGGCGTTGGAGATCATATCTCAGGGATATCTTCTGGACTTCAAAGCTTCTCCTCCACAAGGGAGATTTCATCTTTCAAGGTTATCAGCAAACCAAATAAAGAAAGAGGCGTTTCTACGCTGTGTACAAGACCTCTTACTAATGGGGGTGATCCACCCAGTTCCGCGGACGGAACACAGGCAGGGATTCTATTCAAATCTGTTTGTGGTTCCCAAGAAAGAGGGAACCTTCAGACCAATCTTGGACTTAAAGATCCTAAACAAATTCCTAAGAGTTCCATCATTCAAAATGGAAACTATTCGAACCATCCTACCCATGATCCAAGAGGGTCAGTACATGACCTCTGTGGACTTAAAGGATGCCTACCTTCACATACCGATTCACAAGGATCATTATCGGTACCTAAGATTTGCCTTCCTAGACAGGCATTACCAGTTTGTAGCTCTTCCCTTCGGGTTAGCTACGGCTCCAAGAATCTTTACAAAGGTTCTGGGCTCACTTCTGGCGGTACTAAGACCGCGAGGCATAGCGGTGGCTCCGTACCTAGTACTCACAAGGGTTCCCTTCCTTATAGATTCTGTAGAGATGAAAATTTACCTGACGGAGGCCAGGTTATCAAAACTTCTAAATGCTTGCCGTGCCCTTCATTCCATTCCACACCCGTCAGTAGCTCAGTGCATGGAAGTAATCGGCTTAATGGTAGCGGCAATGGACATAGTACCATTTGCGTGACTGCATCTCAGACCGCTGCAATTGTGCATGCTAAGTCAGTGGAATGGGGATTATTCAGATTTGTCCCCTCTACTAAATCTGGACCAAGAGACCAGAGATTCTCTTCTATGGTGGCTTTCTCGGCCCCACCTGTCCAAGGGGATGACCTTTCGCAGGCCAGATTGGACGATTGTAACAACAGACGCCAGCCTTCTAGGTTGGGGCGCAGTCTGGAATTCCCTGAAGGCTCAGGGATCATGGACTCAGGAGGAGAAACTCCTCCCAATAAATATTCTGGAGTTAAGAGCAATATTCAATGCTCTTCTAGCTTGGCCTCAGTTAGCAACTCTGAGGTTCATCAGATTTCAGTCGGACAACATCACGACTGTGGCTTACATCAATCATCAAGGGGGAACCAGGAGTTCCCTAGCGATATTGGAAGTCTCAAAGATAATTCACTGGGCAGAGTCTCACTCTTGCCACCTGTCAGCAATCTACATCCCAGGCGTGGAGAACTGGGAGGCGGATTTTCTAAGTCGCCAGACTTTTCATCTGGGGGAGTGGGAACTTCATCCGGAGGTCTTCGCTCAACTGATTCATCGTTGGGGCAAACCAGATCTGGATCTCATGGCGTCTCGCCAGAACGCCAAGCTTCCTCATTACGGATCCAGGTCCAGGGACCCGGGGGCGGCGCTGATAGATGCTCTAGCAGCCCCTTGGGTTTTCAAGATGGCTTATGTGTTTCCGCTGCTGCCTCGACTGATTGCCAAGATCAAACAGGAGAGAGCATCAGTAATTCTGATAGCACCTGCGTGGCCACGCAGGACCTAGTATGCAGACCTAGTGGATATGTCGTCCTGTCCACCATGGTCTCTGCCTCTGAGGCAGGACCTTCTAATTCAGGGTCCTTTCAACCATCCAAATCTAATTTCTCTGAGGCTGACTGCATGGAGATTGAACGCTTGATTCTATCAAAGCGTGGCTTCTCGGAGTCGGTTATTGATACCTTAATACAGGCTAGGAAACCTGTTACCAGAAGAATTTACCATAAGATATGGCGTAAATATTTGTATTGGTGCGAATCCAAGAGTTACTCATGGAGTAAGGTTAGGATTCCTAGGATATTGTCTTTTCTACAAGAGGGTTTAGAAAAGGGCTTATCCGCTAGTTCGTTAAAAGGACAGATTTCTGCTCTGTCTATTCTTCTACACAAGCGTCTGGCAGAAATTCCAGACGTTCAGGCTTTTTGTCAGGCTTTGGCTAGGATTAAGCCTGTGTTTAAGACTGTTGCTCCGCCGTGGAGCTTAAACTTAGTTCTTAACGTCCTGCAAGGCGTTCCATTTGAACCCCTTCATTCCATTGATATTAAGCTGTTATCTTGGAAAGTTCTGTTTTTGATGGCTATTTCCTCGGCTCGAAGAGTCTCTGAGTTATCTGCCTTACATTGTGATTCTCCTTATCTGATTTTTCATTCAGACAAGGTAGTTCTGCGTACTAAACCTGGGTTCTTACCTAAGGTAGTTTCTAACAGGAATATCAATCAAGAGATTGTTGTTCCATCATTGTGTCCTAACCCTTCTTCAAAGAAGGAACGACTTTTGCATAATCTAGAAGTAGTCCGTGCCCTGAAGTTCTATTTGCAGGCAACTAAAGATTTTCGTCAAACTTCTTCCCTGTTTGTCGTTTACTCTGGACAGAGGAGAGGTCAAAAGGCTCTTTTTGGCTTCGTAGCATAATACGTTTAGCCTATGAGACTGCTGGACAGCAGCCTCCTGAAAGAATTACAGCTCATTCTACTAGAGCTGTGGCTTCCACCTGGGCCTTTAAAAATGAGGCTTCTGTTGAACAGATTTGCAAGGCTGCGACTTGGTCTTCACTTCACACTTTTTCAAAGTTTTACAAATTTGACACTTTTGCTTCTTCGGAGGCTATTTTTGGGAGAAAGGTACTTCAGGCAGTGGTTCCCTCCGTTTAAAGTTCCTGCCTTGTCCCTCCCTTCATCCGTGTACTTTAGCTTTGGTATTAGTATCCCATAAGTAATGGATGACCCGTGGACTGACTACACTTAACAAGAGAAAACATAATTTATGCTTACCTGATACATTTATTTCTCTTGTAGTGTAGTCAGTCCACGGCCCGCCCTGTCTTTTAAGGCAGATCAAAATTTTTAATTAAACTCCAGTCACCACTGCACCCTATGGTTTCTCCTTTCTCGTCTTGTTTCGGTCGAATGACTGGATATGACATGTGAGGGGAGGAGCTATATAGCAGCTCTGCTTGGGTGATCCTCTTGCAACTTCCTGTTGGGGAAGAGATATAATCCCATAAGTAATGGATGACCCGTGGACTGACTACACTACAAGAGAAATAAATTTATCAGGTAAGCATAAATTATGTTTTTATCTAAGCGGAGATTCTCTGAGTTGGTCATTGATACCTTGATTCAGGCTTGAAAGCTTGAAA
The DNA here is from genome assembly GCF_027579735.1 of Bombina bombina. Classification (NCBI taxonomy): domain Eukaryota; kingdom Metazoa; phylum Chordata; class Amphibia; order Anura; family Bombinatoridae; genus Bombina; species Bombina bombina. The sequence continues at coordinate 85,724,093 of NC_069505.1, read as the reverse complement.
GCCTGTCACTAGGAAAATTTACCATAAGATATGGCGTAAATATCTTTATTGGTGCAAATCCAAGGGCTACTTATGGAGTAGGATTAGGATTCCTAGGATTTTGTCCTTTCTCCAAGAAGGATTGGAGAAGGGATTATCGGCTATTTCCTTAAAGGGACAAATTTCTGCTTTGTCAATTTTACTACATAAGCGTTTGGCGGATGTCCCAGATGTTCAGTCTTTTTGTCAGGCTTTAGTTAGAATCAAGCCTGTGTTTAAACCTGTTGCTCCGCCATGGAGTTTGAATTTAGTTCTAAATGTGCTTCAAGGGGTTCCGTTTGAAGCCATGCATTCCATAGATATTAAGCTGTTATCTTGGAAAGTTTTGTTTTTAGTTGCTATCTCTTCTGCTCAAAGAGTTTCTGAGCTTTCTGCATTACAATGCGACTCACCTTACCTTATATTCCATTCTGATAAGGTGGTTTTGCGTACTAAACCCGGATTCCTTCCTAAGGTTGTTTCAAATAAGAATATTAATCAGGAAATTGTTGTTCCTTCTCTGTGTCCTAATCCTTCTTCTAAGAAGGAGCGTCTGTTACATAACTTGGACATGGATCGTGCCTTGAAGTTTTACTTACAAGTGACCAAGGATTTCTGTCAAACATCAACTCTATTTGTTGTTTATTCTGGAAAGCATAGTGGTCAAAAAGCTATGGCTACCTCTCTTTCTTTTTGGCTGAAAAGCATCATCCGTTTGGCATACAAGACTGCTGGACAGCATCCTCCTGAAAAAATTACAGCTCATTCTACTAGAGCAGTGGCTTCTACATGGGCTTTTAAAAACGATGCTTCTGTTGAACAGATTTGTAAGGCTGCGACTTGGTCCTCCCTTCGTATCTAGTAGAAGAAAAGGAAATTTATGCTTACCTGATAAATTGATTTCTACGATATGACGAGTCCACGGCCCTCCCTGTCATTTTAGACAGATTATATTTTTGTTTTCAAACTTCAGTTACCTCTGCACCTTTTTTAGTTTCTCCTTTTTCTTCCTATACCTTCGGTCAAATGACTGGGGGGTGGAGTCAGGGTAGGAGCTATATAGACATCTCTGCTGTGGTGCTCTTTGCCACTTCCTGTTAGCAGGAGGATAATATCCTACAAGTAAGGATGAATCAGTGGACTCGTTGTATCGTAGAAGAAATCAATTTATCAGGTAAGCATAAATTTCCTTTTTTTAATTGTTAATTTGAGTGTCAAAATAGCATGGTCTGAAAACACTATCTATTATATACAGGCAGCAGCCTCCAAGCCAACAGCTCCCTCAGAAATTAAGAATGCATCTATTCTAGACATTGAGGCCTATTTATCAAGCTGTCAACTATGCTGCATTCGACGGCACCAATACGCTCGCCTAACATTGCGTCTGCGGACCTGAATACGCTCTCCATATTTATAAAAAAAAAGCTGTCAAAAAGCCGCGCCCCAAGTATGGACTAACAGTCATCGATCTCGCTGCTATTTGGCCTTTTCCCAACTTTATTTATACCCTGTCACTAAACACCGCCACTATATTGAAATGTTTTACCCCTATCCCGCCGCTCCCGGACCCTGCCGCAACCTAAATAAATGTATTAACCCCTATCCCGCCGTGCCCGGAGCCCGCCGCAACCTAAATAAAAGTATTAACCCCTATCCCACTGCTCCCGGAGCCCACCACAACTAAATACATGTATTAACCTCTAAACCCCTGGCCTCCCACATCACTACCACTTACTAAACCTATTAACCCCTAAACAGCCAGCCCCCCACATCGCCATAAACTGAATTAAGCTATTAACCCCTAAACCTAACAACCCGCTAACTTTACATTAAAATTACAAAATCCCTATCTTATAATAATTTTAAACTTACCTTTAGATTTAAAATAAACTACATTAAACTACTAATGAACCTACCCTAACTATTATACTAAAGATACATTAAACTATATTAAACTATTTATTAATCTACTTTAACTATTATACTAAAATTACATTAAACTATATTAAACTATTCATTAACCTACCCTATTATACTAAAATTACATTAAACTAACAATTACATTAACTACCGTATATTACATATTTAACCCCTTAATGACCGCAACACTTTTCCATTTTCTGTCCGTTTGGGACCAAGGCTATTTTTACATTTTTGCGGTGTTTGTGTTTAGCTGTAATTTTCCTCGTACTCATTTACTGTACCCACACATATTATATACCGTTTTTCTCGCCATTAAATGTACTTTCTAAAGATACCTTTATTTTTATCGTATCTTATAATTTACTCTAATTTTTTTTTATAAAATATTAGGAAAAAATGGAAAAAAAACACACTTTTTCTAACTTTGACCCCCAAAATCTGTTACACATCTACAACCACCAAAAAAATCCCATGCTAAATAGTTTCTAAATTTTGTTCTGAGTTTAGAAATACCCAATGTTTACATGTTCTTTGCTTTTTTTGCAAGTTATAGGTCCATAAATACAAGTAGCACTTTGCTATTTCCAAACCACTTTTTTTCAAAATGAGTGCTAGTTACATTGGGACACTGATATCTTTCAGGAATCCCTGAATATCCATTGACATGTATATATTTTTTTTTAGAAGACATCCCAAAGTATTGATCTAGGCCCATTTTGGTATATTTCATGCCATCATTTCAACGCCAAATGCTATCAAATAAAAACAATTGTTCACTTTTTCACAATTTTTTTTCACAAACTTTAGGTTTCTCACTGAAATCATTTACAAAGAGCTTGTGCAATGATAGCATAAATGGTTGTAAATTCTTCTCTGGAATCCCCTTTGTTCATAAATAGCAGACATATATGGCTTTGGCGTTGCTTTTTGGTAATTAGAAGGCTGCTAAATGCCACTGCTCACCACACATGTTTTATGCCCAGCAGTGAAGGGGTTAATTAGGGAGCATGTAGGGAGCTTGTATGGTTAATTTTAGCTTTAGTGTAGTGTAGTAGACAACCCCAAGTATTGATCTAGGCCCATTTTGGTATATTTCATGCCACCATTTCACCGCCAAATGCGATCAAATTTAAAAAAACGTTAAATTTTTTACAATTTTAGGTTTCTCACTGAAATTATTTACAAACAGCTTGTGCAATTATGGCACAAATGGTTGTAAATGCTTCTCTGGGATTCCCTTTGTTCAGAAATAGCAGACATATATGACTTTGGCGTTGCTTTTTGGTAATTAGAAGGCCGTTAAATGCTGCTGCGCATCACACGTATATTATGGCTAGCAGTGAAGGGGTTAATTAGGTAGTTTGTAGGGAGCTTGCAGGGTTAATTTTAGCTTTAGTGTAGAGATCAGCCTCCCACCTGACACATCCCACCCCCTGATCCCTCCCAAACAGCTCCCTTCCCTCCCCAACCCCACAATTGTCCCCGCCATCTTAAGTACTGCCAGTACCCAGTTTCAAGAAAAAAAGTTTATAAAAAAAAAAATTATGTAGTGTAGCTTCCCCCCACAGACAAACCCCAACACCTTAATTGATTTATAAAAAAAACTTTTATTCATGTTTTTTTAGTATTTTTTTGTTTAACTTTTTTCTGTAGTGTAGCGGTTCCCACCCACTCCCTCCCCCTTCCGTGCACGTGCGCGCATCAATTTGTGCCCCTGATCATCCACGCCCACGATCCCGCACCGCCTGCATGTCACCAAGGCCATCGATGGCCACCACCCGCCTCCCACACCGGCTCCCACCCACCAACGCGGTAAGCCAACGATCTCCGGTGCAGAGAGGACCACAGAGTGGCTCTCTCTGCACTGGATGGCTTAAAAAGGTTATTTCAGGATGCCTCGATATCGAGGCATCACTGCAATAACCGGAAAGCAGCTGGAAGTGAGCAGGCTCGCTTCCAGCTACTTTCCAGACCAAGGACATGCAGGGTACGTCCTTGGTCGTTAAGGGTATTTTTTTAGAGGACGTACCCTGCACGTCCTCGGTCGTTAAGGGGTTAAACACCTAACCCTACTCAAATTATTTAAAGGGACACTGAACCCATTTCTCCAACATTGGTGTGTCCGGTCCACTGCGTCATCCATTACTTGTGGGAAATATTCTCCCCCACAGGGAAAGGCAAGGAGAGCACACAGCAAGAGCTGTCCATATAGCTCCCCCTCTGGCTCCGCCCCCCAGTCATTCTCCTTGCCGCTCTGAACAAGTAGCATCTCCACGGGGATGGTGAGGAGTTTGTGGTGTTAGTTGTAGTTTTTTATTCTTCTATCAAGAGTTTGTTATTTTAAAATAGTGCTGACTTGTACTATTTACTCTACAACAGAAAAGTGATGAAGATTTCTGTTTAAGAGGGCTATGATTTTAGCACAAGTAACTAAAATCCATTTCTGTTACCACGCAGGACTGTTGAAACCAGAGAACTTCAGTTGGGGGTAACAGTTTGCAGACTTATCTGCTTCAGGTATGACTAGTCTCCTTCTAACAACACAGGCTAATGCTAGATGACAGTCATTTTTCCCCTCAGGGAAAACGGTAAGCCATTTTTCTTTCACCTCAGCAAAAAAGATAACAGGCTTCCCCTTTTTGATTTTTATGCTGGTAGACACTGTCAGGGGCCAAATCGATTGTTTTTTATTACAATATGATGGCAATTGAAATGTTTTATAAGCTCATATACACTTGGGGACATTTTCTTCTGTTATGTGTGATCAGTCCACGGGTCATCATTACTTCTGGGATATAACTCCTCCCCAACAGGAAATGCAAGAGGATTCACCCAGCAGAGCTGCATATAGCTCCTCCCCTCTACGTCAGTCCCAGTCATTCTCTTGCACCCAACGACTAGATAGGATGTGTGAGAGGACTATGGTGATTATACTTAGTTTTTATGACTTCAATCAAAAGTTTGTTATTTTACAATAGCACCGGAGCGTGTTATTACTTCTCTGGCAGACTTTGAGGAAGAATCTACCAGAGTTTTTTACTATGATTTTAACCGGAGTAGTTAAGATCATATTGCTGTTCTCGGCCATCTGAGGGAGGTAAAAGCTTCAGATCAGGGGACAGCGGGCAGATGAATCTGCATTGAGGTATGTAGCAGTTTTTATTTCTGAATGGAATTGATGAGAAAATCCTGCTATACCGTTATAATGACATGTATGTATACACTTCAGTATTCTGGGAATGGTATTTCACCGGAACTACTCTGTTAAAGGTCACTAATCCTTTTAATAAGTATTTATCATGTTAAACGTTTTTGCTGGAATGTAGAATCGTTTACATTGCTGAGGTACTGAGTGAATAAATGTTTGGGCATTATTTTCCACTTGGCAGTTTGCTTTAAATTGTGACAGTTTCGTTTCTCTTCACTGCTGTGTGTGAGAGGGAGGGGCCGTTTTTGGCGCTCTTTGCTACGCATCAAAAATTTCCAGTCAGCTACTATTATATTTCCTGCATGATCCGGTTCATCTCTGACAGATCTCAGGGGTCTTCAAACTTCTTTGAAGGGAGGTACATTCTCTCAGCAGAGCTGTGAGAATTTTATATTGACTGTGAATAAAAACGTTACTCTGTAATTTTTATGTCAAATTTAGTTATTGTTATTTACTAATGGGAACAAACCTTTGCTAAAAGTTGTGTTATTTTAAAGTTGATGCTATAACTGTTTTTCAGTTCATTATCTCAACTGTCATTTAATCGTTTAAGTACCTCTTTGAGGCACAGTACTTTTTTGCTAAAAAAGATTATAACCAGGTTGCAAGTTATTGCTAGTGTGTTAAACATGTCTGACTCAGAGGAAGATATCTGTGTCATTTGTTCCAATGCCAAGGTGGAGCCCAATAGAAATTTATGTACTAACTGTATTGATGCTACTTTAAATAAAAGTCAATCTGTACAATGTGAACAAATTTCACCAAACTGCGAGGGGAGAGTTATGCCGACTAACTCGCCTCACGCGGCAGTACCTGCATCTCCCGCCCGGGAGGTGCGTGATATTATGGCGCCTAGTACATCTGGGCGGCCATTACAGATAACATTACATGATATGGCTACTGTTATGACTGAAGTTTTGTCTAAATTACCAGAACTAAGAGGCAAGCGTGATCACTCTGGGGTGAGAACAGAGTGCGCTGACAATACTAGGGCCATGTCTGATACTGCGTCACAGCTTGCAGAGCATGAGGACGGAGAGCTTCATTCTGTGGGTGACGGTTCTGATCCAAACAGATTGGATTCAGATATTTCAAATTTTAAATTTAAATTGGAGAACCTCCGTGTATTACTAGGGGAGGTCTTAGCAGCTCTTAATGATTGTAACACCGTTGCAATACCAGAGAAACTGTGTAGGTTGGATAAATACTTTGCGGTACCGGCGAGTACTGACGTTTTTCCTATACCTAAGAGATTAACTGAAATTGTTACTAAGGAGTGGGATAGACCCGGTGTGCCGTTCTCACCCCCTCCAATATTTAGAAAGATGTTTCCAATAGACGCCACCACTCGGGACTTATGGCAAACGGTCCCTAAGGTGGAGGGAGCAGTTTCTACTTTAGCTAAGCGTACCACTATCCCGGTGGAGGATAGCTGTGCTTTTTCAGATCCAATGGATAAAAAATTAGAGGGTTACCTTAAGAAAATGTTTGTTCAACAAGGTTTTATATTGCAACCCCTTGCATGTATCGCGCCGATTACGGCTGCGGCAGCATTTTGGATTGAGTCTCTGGAAGAGAACCTTAGTTCATCTACGCTAGACGACATTATGGACAGGCTTAGAGTCCTTAAACTAGCTAATTCATTCATTTCGGAGGCCGTAGTACATTTAACCAAACTTACGGCTAAGAACTCAGGATTCGCCATACAGGCACGTAGGGCACTGTGGCTAAAATCCTGGTCAGCTGATGTTACTTCTAAGTCCAAATTACTTAATATACCTTTCAAGGGGCAGTCTTTATTTGGGCCCGGTTTGAAAGAAATTATCGCTGACATTACAGGAGGTAAGGGCCACGCCCTACCTCAAGACAAAGCCAAAGCTAAGGCTAGACAGTCTAATTTTCGTCCCTTTCGGAATTTCAAAACAGGAGCAGCATCAACCTCCACTGCACCAAAACAGGAAGGAGCTGTTGCTCGTTACAGGCAAGGCTGGAAGCCTAACCAGTCCTGGAACAAGGGCAAACAGGCCAGGAAACCTGCTGCTGCCCCAAAGACAGCATGAACCGAGAGCCCCCGATCCGGGACCGGATCTAGTGGGGGGCAGACTTTCTCTCTTCGCCCAGGCCTGGGCAAGAGATGTTCAGGATCCCTGGGCGCTAGAGATCATATCTCAGGGATACCTTCTAGACTTCAAATTATCTCCCCCAAGAGGGAGATTTCATCTGTCAAGGTTGTCAACAAACCAGATAAAGAAAGAAGCGTTTCTACGCTGTGTACAAGATCTGTTATTAATGGGAGTGATCCATCCGGTTCCGCGGTCGGAACAAGGACAAGGGTTCTACTCAAACCTGTTTGTGGTTCCCAAAAAAGAGGGAACTTTCAGGCCAATCTTAGATTTAAAGATTCTAAACAAATTCCTAAGAGTTCCATCGTTCAAAATGGAAACTATTCGGACAATCTTGCCCATGATCCAAAAGGGTCAGTACATGACCACAGTGGATTTAAAAGATGCTTACCTTCACATACCGATCCACAAAGATCATCACCGGTATCTACGGTTTGCCTTCCTAGACAGGCACTACCAGTTTGTAGCTCTTCCATTCGGATTGGCTACGGCCCCAAGAATCTTCACAAAGATTCTAGGTGCCCTTCTGGCGGTACTAAGACCACAAGGGATTTCGGTAGCTCCGTACCTAGACGACATTCTAATACAAGCTTCAAGCTTTCAAACTGCCAAGTCTCATACAGAGTTAGTTCTGGCATTTCTAAGGTCGCATGGATGGAAAGTGAACGAAAAGAAGAGTTCTCTTTTTCCTCTCACAAGAGTTCCATTCTTGGGGACTCTTATAGATTCTGTAAAAATGAAGATTTACCTGACAGAAGACAGGTTAACAAAGCTTCAAAATGCATGCCGTGTCCTTCATTCCATTCAACACCCGTCAGTAGCTCAATGCATGGAGGTGATCGGCTTAATGGTAGCGGCAATGGACATAGTACCTTTTGCACGCCTACACCTCAGACCGCTGCAATTATGCATGCTAAGTCAGTGGAATGGGGATTACTCAGATTTGTCCCCTACTCTGAATCTGAATCAAGAGACCAGAAATTCTCTTCTATGGTGGCTTCATCGGCCACACCTGTCCAGGGGGATGCCATTCAGCAGGCCAGACTGGACAATTGTAACAACAGACGCCAGCCTACTAGGTTGGGGCGCTGTCTGGAATTCTCTGAAGGCTCAGGGATTATGGAATCAGGAGGAGAGTCTCCTTCCAATAAACATTCTGGAATTGAGAGCAGTTCTCAATGCCCTTCTGGCTTGGCCCCAATTAACAACTCGGGGGTTCATCAGGTTTCAGTCGGACAATATCACGACTGTAGCTTACATCAACCATCAGGGAGGGACAAGAAGCTCCCTAGCAATGATGGAAGTATCAAAGATAATTCGCTGGGCAGAGTCTCACTCTTGCCACCTGTCAGCAATCCACATCCCGGGAGTGGAGAACTGGGAGGCGGATTTCTTGAGTCGCCAGACTTTTCATCCGGGGGAGTGGGAACTTCATCCGGAGGTCTTTGCCCAAATACTTCGACGTTGGGGCAAACCAGAGATAGATCTCATGGCGTCTCGCCAGAACGCCAAACTTCCTCACTACGGGTCCAGATCCAGGGATCCGGGAGCGGTTCTGATAGATGCTTTGACAGCACCTTGGAACTTCGGGATGGCTTATGTGTTTCCACCCTTCCCGCTGCTTCCTCGATTGATTGCCAAAATCAAACAGGAGAGAGCATCAGTGATCCTAATAGCGCCTGCATGGCCACGCAGGACTTGGTATGCAGATCTAGTGGGCATGTCATCCTGTCCGCCTTGGTCTCTACCTCTAAGACAGGACCTTCTGATACAGGGTCCGTTCAAACATCAAAATCTAACTTCTCTGAAGCTGACTGCTTGGAAATTGAACGCTTGATTTTATCAAAACGTGGTTTTTCTGAGTCGGTTATTGATACCCTGATACAGGCTAGGAAGCCTGTTACCAGAAAGATTTACCATAAAATATGGCGTAAATACCTATACTGGTGCGAATCCAAACGTTACTCCTGGAGTAAGGTTAGGATCCCTAGGATATTGTCCTTTCTACAAGAAGGCTTAGAAAAGGGTTTATCGACTAGTTCATTAAAGGGACAGATTTCAGCTCTGTCCATCTTGTTACACAGGCGTCTGTCAGAAAATCCAGACGTCCAGGCCTTTTGTCAGGCTTTAGCTAGGATCAAGCCTGTGTTTAAAGCTGTTGCTCCACCATGGAGTTTAAACTTAGTTCTTAACGTTTTACAGGGTGTTCCGTTTGAACCCCTTCATTCCATTGATATAAAATTGTTATCTTGGAAAGTTCTGTTTTTAATGGCTATTTCCTCGGCTCGAAGAGTCTCTGAGTTATCAGCATTACATTGTGATTCTCCTTATCTGATTTTTCACTCAGACAAGGTAGTTCTGCGTACTAAACCTGGGTTCTTACCTAAGGTAGTCACTAACAGGAATATCAATCAAGAGATTGTTGTTCCATCCTTGTGTCCAAATCCTTCTTCAAAGAAGGAACGTCTTCTACACAATCTGGATGTAGTTCGTGCCCTCAAGTTCTACTTGCAGGCAACTAAAGATTTTCGTCAAACTTCTTCCCTGTTTGTCGTTTATTCTGGACAGAGGAGAGGTCAAAAAGCTTCTGCTACCTCTCTCTCTTTTTGGCTTCGTAGCATAATACGTTTAGCCTATGAGACTGCTGGACAGCAGCCTCCTGAAAGAATTACAGCTCACTCCACTAGAGCTGTGGCTTCCACTTGGGCCTTTAAGAATGAGGCCTCTGTTGAACAGATTTGCAAGGCTGCAACTTGGTCTTCGCTTCATACTTTTTCCAAATTTTACAAATTTGACACTTTTGCTTCTTCGGAGGCTATTTTTGGGAGAAAGGTTCTTCAGGCAGTGGTTCCTTCTGTATAATGAGCCTGTCTATCCCTCCCGTCATCCGTGTACTTTTGCTTTGGTATTGGTATCCCAGAAGTAATGATGACCCGTGGACTGATCACACATAACAGAAGAAAACATAATTTATGCTTACCTGATAAATTCCTTTCTTCTGTTGTGTGATCAGTCCACGGCCCGCCCTGTTTTTAAGGCAGGTAAATATTTTTTAAATTATACTCCAGTCACCACTTCACCCTTGGTTACTCCTTTCTCGTTGATTCTTGGTCGAATGACTGGGACTGACGTAGAGGGGAGGAGCTATATGCAGCTCTGCTGGGTGAATCCTCTTGCATTTCCTGTTGGGGAGGAGTTATATCCCAGAAGTAATGATGACCCGTGGACTGATCACACAACAGAAGAAAGGAATTTATCAGGTAAGCATAAATTATGTTTTTTATTGATCTGGCTTGCTTTAGACACCTAAATCTAGTCAGGAAGGCCCCTTCACTCTAGTGTACTGAGGGAGGAGGCCTCATTTTGGCACTTCAGCTGCGTAGTTGATTCCAAGGCAGTGCATGCAGTTCCATGTGAGAGGGTCCTGTGGCTCAGAAAGTGACTCCAGAAGGCTTATTTCTGTGGATGATTGACCCCTAAGAAAGGTAAAAGCTGCAGCAATGCTGTAAGCAGGGATTGTGGTGTATAAAAACGGTTAAATCCAACAATTAGCTCCGGTTTGCTTGTTTTAAGAGCTAGAGTCTCCATATTTGCTGTGCAATACTTTCTAAGCATTAAGACACTGGGGTCCAAATTTCAGAAAAGTCGGATATTGCCTTCATAGTTTTTTGAACATTCAGAAATAAAGTGTGTAATTTTATTATTTAAAGAGACAGTAACGTTTTTGTTTAAAATCGTTTTTATTGCATTGTTTGCCTGCCTAAATCTGTTTAACATGTCTGTGCCATCAGATAACCTATGTTCTGTGTGTGTAGAGACAAATGTGGTTCCCCCTTCGAGTGTTTGTGATAATTGTGCCATAGCGTCCAAACAAAATGAGGACAGCTCTGTTACATTTCATAATGTTGCCCAAGATGATTTATCTAATGAAGGTAGTGGGGATAGTTCTACATCCTCTCCTTCTGTGTCTACACCAGCTTTGCCCGCGCAGGCGACACCTAGCGCGCCAGTGCTTATTTCTATGCAACAATTAATAGCAGTAGTGGATAATTCTATAGCAAATCTTGTATCCAAACTGCCAGCATTTCAGAGAAAGCGGGATTGTTCAGCTTTAAATACAGATAAAAGGGATGAACAATCAGACGCTGACGATGCTTTATCTATTTTACCCTCACATCAATCGGAATTGGCTGTGAGGGAAGGGCTGTCTGAGGGTGAAATTTCAGACTCAGGAAAAATTTCTCAACAGGCAGAACCTGATATAGTAGCATTTAAGTTTAAGCTAGAACATCTCCGCGCTTTGCTAAAGGAGGTATTAGCTACTCTGGATGACTGTAATTCTAGTATGGTAGTACCAGAGAAGTTGTGCAAATTGGACAAATTTTTAGAGGTCTCAGTGCACGACGACGCTTTTCCAATACCCAAAAGGGTAGCGAACATAGTGGAAAAGGAGTGGGAGAAGCTAGGTGTACCCTTTGCCCCACCTCCTATATTTAAGAAAATGTTTCCCATAGTAGACCCTAGAAGGGACGCATGGCAGACGGCCCGGAAGGTTGAGGGAGCTGTTTCAACACTAGCGATGTGCACCACTATTCCTATAGAGGACAGCTGCGCTTTCAAAGATCTTATGGATAAAAAATTGGAAGGATTGCTTAAAAAGATTTTTGTTCAGCAAGGGTTCATCCTTCAATCAGCTACGTGTGTTATTACTGTCACTTCAGCGGCGTCCTTTTGGTTCAAGGAACTAGAAAGGTCGCTCCAGAAAGAGACTTCCTATGAAGAAGTCATGGACAGAATTCACGCATTAAAATTAGCTAATTCCTTTATATTGGATGCCGCCTTTCAAATAACGAAATTGGCGGCGAAAAACTCAGGTTTTGCTATAGTAGCACGGAGGGCGCTTTGGCTGAAATCCTGGTCTGCAGATGTGTCGTCCAAGACTAAGTTACTTAATATTCCTTTCAAGGGTAAGACCCTTTTTGGGCCGGAATTGAAGGAAATTATTTCAGACATCACTGGGGGTAAGGGCCATGCCCTCCCACAGGATAGGCCTTTTAAGGCTAAGAACAAGTCTAATTTTCGTTCCTTTCGCAATTTCAGGAACGGACCGGCTAATATCTCCACTGCCGCTAGACAAGAAGGTAACGTGGCCCAGCCCAAACCCGCTTGGAAGCCCATGCAAGGCTGGAACAAGGGTAAACAGACCAAGAAACCTGCTGCTGTTACCAAGACAGCATGAAGGGGTAGCCCCGATCCGGGACCGGATCTGGTAGGGGGCAGACTATCTCTCTTCGCTCAGGCTTGGGCAAGAGATGTTCCGGATCCCTGGGCACTAGAGATAGTCTCCAAGGGATACCTGCTAGAGTTCAAGGGACTTCCTCCAAGGGGAAGGTTCCACCTGTCTCGCTTATCTTCAGACCAGATAAAGAAACAGGCATTCTTACATTGTGTAAGAGACCTATCAAAGATGGGAGTGATAAACCCAGTCCCCTCCGGGGAACAAGGTCTAGTTTTTTACTCAAACCTGTTTGTGGTTCCCAAAAAAGAGGGAACTTTCAGGCCAATTCTGGATTTAAAGATATTAAACAAGTTCCTCAGTGTTCCATCCTTCAAAATGGAAACCATTCGGACAATCTTGCCGACAATCCAGCAGGGTCAATATTTGACTACCGTGGATCTAAAGGATGCGTATCTGCATATTCCAATCCACAAAACTCATCATCAGTTCCTGAGGTTCGCCTTTCTGGACAAACATTACCAGTTCGTGGCTCTTCCATTCGGTTTAGCCACCGCTCCCAGAATTTTCCCAAAGGTGCTAGGGTCCCTTCTAGCGGTCCTAAGGCCGAGGGGCATCGCTGTAGCACCTTATCTAGACGACATCCTAATCCAAGCGTCATCTCTTTCCAAAGCAAGGGCCCACACAGACATTGTGTTGGCTTTTCTCAGATCTCACGGGTGGAAGGTGAACATAGAAAAGAGTTCACTGTCACCGTCCACAAGGGTTCCTTTTCTGGGAACAATAATAGATTCTGTGGAAATGAAGATCTTCCTGACAGAAGTCAGAAAGCTAAAGCTTCTAAACGTTTGTCGAGTTCTTCATTCTATTCCTCAACCCTCCATAGCTCAGTGCATGGAAGTAATAGGACTAATGGTTGCAGCAATGGACGTGGTTCCTTTTGCTCAAATTCATCTAAGACCATTACAGCTGTGCATGCTCAATCAGTGGAATGGGGACTATACAGACTTGTCTCCCCAAATTCAAGTAGAGCAGGTAACCAGGGACTCACTTCTCTGGTGGTTGACCCAGGATCACCTGTCTCAGGGAATGAGTTTCCGCAGACCGGAGTGGTTCATTGTCACGATCGACGCCAGCCTCTTGGGGTGGGGCGCGGTCTGGGACTCCCTGAAAGCTCAGGGCCTATGGTCTCGGGAAGAGTCGCTTCTCCCGATAAACATTTTGGAACTAAGAGCAATATTCTATGCGCTCCTGCCTTGGCCTCAGCTAGCGGAAGCCAGGTTCATAAGATTTCAGTCGGACAACATAACGACTGTTGCGTATATCAATCATCATGGGGGAACAAAGAGTTCCCTAGCGATGAAGGAAGTAACCAAGATTATCCAATGGGCAGAGAATCACTCCTGCCATCTATCTGCTATTCACATCCCAGGAGTAGACAACTGGGAGGCGGACTATTTGAGTCGTCAGACTTTCCATCCGGGGGAGTGGGAATTCCACCCGGAGGTCTTTGCTCAGTTAACCCAATTATGGGGCATTCCAGACATGGATCTAATGGCGTCCCATCAGAACTTCAAGATTCCTTGCTACGGGTCCAGATCCAGGGATCCCAAGGCGACTCTAGTGGATGCATTAGTGGCGCCTTGGTCGTTCAACCTAGCGTATGTGTTTCCACCGTTTCCTCTCCTTCCCAGGCTCATAGCCAGGATCAAACAGGAGAAGGCCTCGGTGATTCTGATAGCTCCTGCGTGGCCATGCAGGACTTGGTATGCAGACCTGGTGAATATGTCATCGGCTCCACCATGGAAGCTACCTTTGAGACAGGATCTTATAGTACAAGGTCCATTCGAACATCCAAATCTAGTTTCTCTGCAGCTGACTGCTTGGAAATTGAACGCTTGATTTTATCCAAGCGTGGGTTTTCGAATTCTGTGATAGATACTCTGGTCCAAGCCAGAAAACCTGTGACTAGAAAGATTTACCATAAAATATGGAAAAAATATATCTGCTGGTGTGAATCCAAGGGATTCTCCTGGAGTAAGATTAAAATTCCAAAGATTCTCTCCTTTCTCCAAGAAGGTTTGGATAAAGGGTTGTCAGCTAGTTCTCTAAAAGGACAGATTTCTGCTTTATCTGTCTTGTTACACAAACGACTGGCAGCTGTGCCAGATGTACAAGCTTTTGTTCAGGCTTTAGTTAGAATCAAGCCTGTTTACAGACCCATGACTCCTCCTTGGAGTCTAAATTTAGTTCTTTCAGTTCTTCAAGGGGTTCCGTTTGAACCTTTACATTCCATAGATATTAAGTTATTATCTTGGAAAGTTCTGTTTTTGGTTGCTATTTCTTCTGCTAGAAGAGTTTCTGAATTATCTGCTTTGCAATGTAATCCACCCTATCTGGTTTTCCATTCAGATAAGGTTGTTTTGCGTACTAAGCCTGGTTTTCTTCCAAAAGTTGTTTCCAACAAGAATATTAACCAGGAAATAGTTGTTCCTTCTCTGTGTCCGAATCCAGTTTCAAAGAAGGAACGTTTATTACACAATTTAGATGTTGTTCGTGCTTTAAAGTTCTACTTAGAAGCAACAAAAGATTTTAGACAAACCTCATCTTTGTTTGTCGTTTACTCTGGTAAGAGGAGAGGTCAAAAAGCTACTGCTACCTCTCTCTCTTTCTGGCTGAAAAGCATTATCCGATTGGCTTATGAGACTGCCGGACAGCAACCTCCTGACCGAATCACAGCTCACTTTACTAGGGCTGTGGCTTCCACTTGGGCCTACAAGAACGAGGCTTCTGTTGATCAGATATGTAAGGCAGCGACTTGGTCCTCTCTGCACACTTTTGCCAAATTCTACAAATTTGATACTTATGCTTCTTCGGAGGCTATTTTTGGGAGAAAGGTTTTGCAAGCTGTGGTGCCTTCCATTTAGGTAACCTGATTTGCTCCCTCCCTTCATCCGTGTCCTAAAGCTTTGGTATTGGTTCCCACAAGTAATGGATGACGCCGTGGACCGGACACACCAATGTTGGAGAAAACAGAATTTATGCTTACCTGATAAATTACTTTCTCCAACGGTGTGTCCGGTCCACGGCCCGCCCTGGTTTCCTAATCAGGTTGAAAATTTTTTTCTTTATACACTACAGTCACCACTGCACCCTATAGTTTCTCCTTTTTCTCCTAACCATCGTTCGAATGACTGGGGGGTGGAGCCAGAGGAGGAGCTATATGGACAGCTCTTGCTGTGTGCTCTCCTTGCCTTTCCCTGTGGGGGAGAATATTTCCCACAAGTAATGGATGACGCCGTGGACCGGACACACCGTTGGAGAAAGTAATTTATCAGGTAAGCATAAATTCTGTTTTTTGTTTTCTTTCGTGATTCAGATAGAGCATGCAATTTTAAGCAACTTTCTAATTTACTCCTATTATCAATTTTTCTTTGTTCTCTTGCTATCTTGATTGGAAAAAGAAGGCATCTAAGCTTTTTTGGGTTCATAACTCTGGATAGCACTTTTTTATTGGTGGATGAATTTATCCACCAATCAGCAAGAACAACCCAGGTTGTTCACCAAAAATGGGCTGGCATCTATACTTAGATTCTTGCATTTCAAATAAAGATACCAAGAAATTGAAAAAAAATTGATAATAGGAGTAAATTAGAAAATTGCTTAAAATGTTATGCTCTATCTGAATCACAAAAGAAAAAAATGTGGGTTTAGTGTCCCTTTAAATCTACTATTTAAAATTACTAAATTACAAAAAAATAACAACTAAGTTACACAAAATAAAAAACACTAAATTAAACAAAATAAAAAAAATATCTACTATATAGATATATAGAATATAACTAATTACACATAATCTAATAGCCCTATCAAAATAAACAGTCCCCCAAAAATAAAAAAACCCTAACATACAATAAACTACCAATGGCCCTTAAAAGGGCCTTTTGGGGGCATTGCCCCAAAGAAATAAGCTGATTGGAATAGCCAATATAATTCTATCAGCCAATCGGAATGTAAGGGACGCCATCTTGGATGATGTCATTTAAAGGGAAACTTAATTCTTCAGAAGACATCATAAGAAGAGGATGCTCCATGCCTGATATCTTGAAGATGGAGCCGCTCCACGCCTGATGGATGAAGATAGTAGATGCCGTCTGGATGAAGACTTCTGCCGGCTTCGTTTAGGACTTCTGCCGCTTCGCTGAGGATGGATGTCAAGTCTTCAAAAACTGTAAGTGGATCATCGGGGGTTAGGGTTAGGTTTTTTTAAGGGTTTATTGGGTGGGTTTTAATTTTAGATTAGGGGTTTGGGCTGAAAAAGAACTAAATGCCCTTTTAAGGGCAATGCCCATACAAATGCCCTTTTCAGGGCAATGGGAAGCTTAGGTTTTTTAATTTTTTTTTTTTTTTTTGGGGGGGGGGGGTATTTGTATTTTTATTTACAGGTAAAGCTTATTTCTTTGGGGCAATGCCCCGCAAAAGGCCCTTATGGTAGGCTAGGGTTTTTTTTATTTTGGGGGGGGGGGGGCTTTTTTATTTTGATAGGGCTATTAGATCAGGTGTAATTAGTTTAAATATTTGATAATTTATTTTTTATTTTGTGTAATAGTTTAATATAGTTTAATGTATTTTTAGTATAATAGTTAGGGTAGGTTCATTAATAGTTTAATATAGTTTATTTTAAATCTAAAGGTAAGTTCAAATTTATTATAAGATAGGTATATTGTAATTTTAATGTAACGTTAGTGGGTTGTTAAGGGGTTAATAGCTTAATTTAGTTTATGGTGATTATTATTTTGTAACTTAGTAATTTTTAATAGTAGATTTAAATAATTTGAGTAGGGTTAGGTGATTAAATATGTAATATAGTTAATTTAATTGTTAGTTTAATGTAATTTTAGTATGATAGGATAGGTTAATGAATAGTTTAATATAGTTTAATGTAATTTTAATATAATAGTTATGGTAAGTTCATTAGTAGTTTAATATAGTTTATTTAATTTATTATAAGATAGGGATGAGTTCATTTTTAATGTAAAGTTAGCTGGTTGTTAGGTTTAGGGTTTAATAGCTTAATTTATTTTATGGCAATGTGGGGGGCTGGTGGTTTAGGGGTTAGTCGGTTTAGTAAGTGGTAGTGATGTGGGAGGTCAGGGTTTAGGGGTTAATACATTTATTTAGTTGTGGCGGGGTCCGGGAACGGCGATATAGGGGTTAATATATTTATTTAGTTGCGGTGTGCTCGGGGAGTGGTGGTATAGGGGTTAATAGATTTATTTAGTCGTGGAGGAGTCTGGGAGCAGTGGAATAGGGGTTAATAATTTTATGTAGTTGGCAGTGATGTCGGGCGGCAGATTAGGGGTGTTTAGACTCTGGGAACATGTTTGGGTGTTAGGTGTAAACGTAACTTTTGTTCTACCATAGAAATCAATGGGATATCTGGCAGCATCAAACATAAGCTTTCGCTGCTTTCAGACTCCCATTGATTCCTATGGCATCCGTGGCCTCCAGGGTGGAGAATTGAAAACCAGGTACCCTTGCATGGAATAGTGGCGAGCGTTCCTGTTAGAAATTTGATAACTTGCAAAAGTTGTCAGATAGTGCAGAATTTGTATTTGGAACATCTGTAATTACATAAGTATCGATCTGTGTCGGACTGAGACCGGTGGATCGTATGTTACGTCACACATTTCAACTTTTGCCGGTCTGTAGGCTTTGATAAATAGGGCAAATCAGGCTCGCCACAATTACACTGCGGAATTCCAGAGTATTTACGGTTGACGGCTTGATAAATAGGCCTCATAGTCTTGTGTGTTTGTGAAGCACAAGTAAACATTCTTTTATCAGGGTTTTGAATTCTCCAGAAATCTTTCATTTTTAATAAATGACAAAAAAAATTAAATAGCCTTGCCTCCTGTTTACTGTTTCCAATGATGGATGCATTACCATATTAAAATCACCTGCGATAATGAAATATTTTGAACAAAATTTGGCAAGTTTAACTTGGAGGCTGCCCCAAAACAATGTATCTATTTTGTTGGGTCCATATACATTGCATCTTACCAGTACCACCCCCTCTATTTCAATTTGTACTATAATATATCTTTCCTCTTTGTCTATCTCACAATGCAGAATCTTAAAATCTAATTTTTTGTTAAAAAGAATAGCTACATGGCGTAGCTAACACCTCACCCACCCATCCTGATTTAAGTTTCTCTTTCTCCTTCAGACAGGTCTCCTGTATTAAAGCAATATCTGGTTTAAGTTGTCCTAAATGTTTTAGTATATTTTTCCTTTTAGAGGGAGACTTGATACCACCCACGTTCCACGATACTATTCAAAGATGTTCTTTTATATTGCTTGCTAAATCACTAAATATCTCCTATGTTAGCAAGAAAGAGAGAGGGGCGAGAGAAAAAAAACAAAGAAAAAAAAAAAGAAAATATGGGAGTGCAGATTTTGCCTATTCCCCCATAAGTAAAACCAGTTATATATACCAAAAATGACATTTTCATTCTATTAATTACGATACTCTTACACATTCTATGGAACTGACTTAAGTTCAAACCCTAAAATAAGGAGACATATAATTCTATTTCAAATCTCAACTCTATATCGGCCTGCTAGATTAGCCTTATGTGCAGCTTTTCTTTTCAAACTCCAATGCCTATTCAGGGCTGTTCAACAGAGACACCCCATTTTTCGTCAAGACTTTGATTTTGGCAGGATATATAATAGTCGCTTTCAGTCCTGCATCAATTAGCCCTGTACATATCGGGGCCATTGCTCGTCTCTTCTGGGATGTCTCTGCTGAAAAATCCTGAAACATCAATATAGGCTTATCTTTTATTTAAAAGGAATTTTCTGTTTATAGAGATGCATAAGATTAACTTTATCCTGATAGTTCAGGTATTTAACTATAATTGGTCTAGACTTCGGATTACCATCAGGGAATTGTCTTATAATACCTGTCCTATGAGCTCTTTCTACTGATATATCTGCATGCACCAATTCCATTCCAAGCATTACAGGTAGATCAGATGATGCAAACTTAACCAAGTCTTGGAATTCCACTGTTTCAGGCACACCAATAATTCCTATGTTATTACGTCGTGCGTTGTTCTCTAACTCATCTAATCTCTTGCATAAGCTTAATATGTGAAGATTGTTCTCTGATATTTATATCTTGCTAATACGTATTATTTTCAGAACCTTGAGGTGAACTGAGTGCCTCTATCTGTTGTAATCAAATTGGGTACACCATGGAGCTTCACTATATTTATTTAGAAATAATTGTCCAGTTAGAGAGGCAGAAGGTAGGTTTTGAGTAGGGATAGCCTGCCATTTTTGTTAAAAAATCAATAACCACTAATATTGTAGTATAATTGCATGACCTGGGGAGTTCAATGATAAAGTCCACAGCTATGTCACACCATGGTCTATCTGGAACTGGTAGTGACATTAAGTAACCATAAGGTTTTTTGACTTGAGGTTTAGTTTAAGCACAAATAGGACAAAAATCAATATATTTCTTTACTGCATCAGTCATCTTTGGCCACCAGAAATTTCTTTGGAGAAGTTCCATAGTTTTCTTCGTTCCAGGATGTCCAATTAGAATGGAGTCATGAACCATCTGTACGATATTATCTTGTTGCGAAGGTGGGATATAAATGAGATGGTCATGATGATATGAATCATCAGATCTTTTCTTCATCAGTTGAAGTGGATGGTTAGTGTCATTTTGTTGGGCAATGCTTAATTGTTGTTGGAAAGTAGTATTCAGGGCAACAAAATGTTGTCTGGGAATGACAGAAGTGGGGGTGCTATGATCTTTTGATGGTTCTGGAAGTCTGGAAAGTGCATAGGCCTTTCAGTTTTTAGAGCTGGGACGGTGAATTATAACATAATGGAATCTTGAGAAATACAAGCTCCATCGTACTTGCCTTGCAGAGAGTGTTCAATTTGTTTTAAAATATTTGAGATTTTTATGGTTGATTTTAGGTGTCTCCAATGTTCTAATGATGTCTTAATGGCTAAGAGTTATTTTTCCCCTATAGAGTAATTTAGTTTGGCTGTTGACATTGACCTAGAAAAATAGGCAACTGGATGCAATGGGTGAGTAAGAGATACTCTCAGCGATAGCACAGCTTCGACAGCAAAATCAGATGCATCCACTTCTAAAGTGTATTGCAAATTGGGGTCTGGGAAGTGTAGGATAGGAGCTGTAGTAAACTTTTGTTTGAGTGAATCAAATGAGAGTTGTGCTTCTTGTGACCAAATTAACTTTTGCTGGATGCTGGAAAATCCCTTGATAAACTTCCTATAGAAGTTTGAAAATCTGAGAACTAGGAGTAGGCCAGTTTGTAATGGTAGATACCTTATTGTCTTCCATTAGAATGTCAAGAGGACTAATTTGGTATCCCAAGAAGGATATGTCAGTTGTGTGGAATGTACATTTTTCCGGTTTGGCAAATAAATGATGTTTTCTTAGTCTATCTAGTACTGTTCTGACATGTTTTATGTGTAATTTTAAAGTGTCTTAGTAAATTAGTATCATCAAGGTATACAATTATAAAAACATCAAGTAAGTCACAGAAAATATAATGTAAAAAGAACTGAAATATGTCTGGGGCATTACAGAGCCCAAAAGGCATTACTTTATATTCAAAAAGCCTATATCGCGTACAAAACGCGGTTAACAATTCATCACTGCTTCTAATACTTACAAGAATATATGCTCCTCGTAGATCTAATGTAGTATAAATCTTCGCAGAACTAAGTCTTTCTAGGAGTTCCGGAATAAGCGGAAGAGGGTATCTATTCATTTTGGTGACTTTATTAAGTGCACGGTAATCAATTATAGGTCTAAGAGTATTGTCTTTGTTTCTAACAAAAAAAAAAAAATGCCCGCTCCAGCAGGTTATGTGGAGGGAGTTATAAATCCTTTTCTAAGGTTCTCATCGATATAATCTTTAAGATGTTTTAACTCTGGCTGTGATAATGGATATATGTGACCAACTGGAATGGGGGATTCAGGGAGAAGTTCAATGGCACAATCGTATGTCCTATGAGGAGGTAAAGTCTCAGCCACTTTTTTAATGAATATGTCTTGGTATTCCAAGTAGAAAATCAGAATTCAAAGTGACAGTAAGATAATCCCAATGGACTGTTGGCTGGTGCAGTTGTAACCATCTTAAGCCTAACACTACTGGGAATAAAGGGGAGCATGTTATGTCAAATGATATGTACTCATGATGTCCGTGTTGTGTAGTAACCAATAACGGTGTAGTATGATGTGTGATAGGCCCATTCGAGGAAGAAGTACCATCAAAGACACGCAAAACCACAAGTAATGATTTTCTAAGGGTTTTCTAAGGGTATTTTATTTTTTGTAAAAATCGAGGAATCAATGAATACACCTGATGTGCCGGAGTCTATTATGGCGTTCACTTTAATCTATTGTTTTTCCCACTGTAAGAACAGAAAGTTGGCAATAGTGAAAATTAGCAATAATGGATGATAAAACATTGCGGGTAGGGTTAAAATGACCTTTCTTATTTTTAGCCAAGGTAGGGCAGTCTTTAACTTGATGTCACTTGGCGGCATAGTAAAGGCATAAGTTGTTTAATCTTCTTCTTGCTTTTTCTTCTGGTTTTAAGGGGCCTTTTATGAATCCAACATCCATGGGTTCATCAGGGCATTTGTTGGAGAATGTAGAGATAGGATTAGATATCTTATGTTTGATTGATTAAGGGAAACCCTTTTCCTTTCTTCTTTCATGCAAACGCATATCTATACTGATAGTTAATGTCATAAGAGCTTCTAGGGTATCTGGTGTTTCAACCCTGGCTAATTCATTCTTCAAAGCTTCAGACAATCCTATTCTAAATCCTATTCTAAATTGATTTTTTAAAGCAATGTTATTCCATTCACTGTCTTTTTGACCATTTTTTAAAATCTGCAATATAATCTTCAACTGGTATTTTCAGTTGTTTTAGTGCTCTCATATTGTTTTCTGCAGTGAGTTGTTTGGATGGAAAGGTGTGCCATAGCAGAAAAAAAAGAATCTATAGAATTTAGAATAGGGTTGTTAGTCTCTCAATATGTGTTTGCCCACGCCCTAGGTTCAGCACTGTCAGGTTTTTTTCCCTGTTTTGTTTGTCATGTGCTGCTGGCAGCCATTTTACTCACCTCTCTTGCTGACTATGGTGCATTGTGGGGATGCTGCTCATTTCCTGCACTTCCTTTTATGGCCAGACTGGTGTGCATCATCCGTGTGAGACAGGATGCATTCTCAGAATTGTGATGTCATCACTTATTATTTAAAGGGCTTCTGTTCAGTATGCTTTGCCTTTGCGTTGTCTCAGACCTGTTTGTGAGAGTTCCTGTGTATTACCTGGCTGCCTGACGTCCTTCCTGGTTCCTGATCCCTGGCTTGTTCCTGACTCTGCTGTTTTCCTTGTTCCTCATTCCGGCTCGTCTGACTATTCGCTTTGGCTCCTGACTCTGCTCGTCTGACTACCAGCTCTGGTTTTGACTCCTGGCTTGTTATTTGACTTGTAGACTTTTTATTATTTTTTGCTATTAATAAAGGTGTGCTTATTTTTGCACTTCTCGTCTCAGTCTGATTCCTGGCACACTGACAAGCATGGAGGTAGGAAATTACATTAAGCACCTTTTTTTATTTATTTATCAGTTTAGATCAAATATTAAGTAACGTATTCGTGAAATCTCTAAATTGGGCCCTGTCTCCATAAAACTTCTCTGGGGGGCTGACATTAGGTTCAGGGTGAGAATCAGTAGTATTAGATTTAATGGAGGCAGTGTCTTTTATGACATTTCTTAAGGTTTCATTTTGAATTTGTAATTTCCTTAAGACCTGTGCTAGGTGTTCAACCCTCTGTGAAAGATTGTGTACATGAGGGGTTAATTCTGCAGGAATCATGTTTTAAAGGCTTGGTAATTTGTAATGTGGAAGTCTTTGTCTGGCTCTATTGTGCAGAATAAAGGAGGAAAATTGTGAATAGAACCATATTTTTAAACGCATTGATAGGTTGTTGCTATTAGCAGACACTTAAATATCATGGAGTAACAATAAATTACTGTTTTTAGCATTTGTATCTATTAACACTAATTAAGAGTTGCATAAACAATTGATAACAGAAACTTGTATGCTGAATGCTGAATCATGTACATGGAGAGCACATATAGATATTGTTAGCTAGCATATGAATCAAAAAGACTTAGCAATGTGGTACAAAATTAGGAAGGTAAGACCGGTACTTACTATAGCGGTGCAGCTGGACTGCAAGGCCTGATAACTTCATGGGTCGTTTGAAAAGAAAGTTGTTTACCAGTAGCAGCAATGGAGTTGATGATTTCAGTGCCAGAGTCCTGGCATACACCGTGGAAGAAAACAGCGTCTGTTAGGAGCACGCTAGCGGACCGCTGCCGATACCCAAGACAGCTGACAGCAATCAGAGGAATGAAAGTAGTGAACTGCTACAAAATAAGTTTGGCTGTAGGATCGTAGTTTTAACTAATACTATAGAAGTCTGAGCGTACAGAACTTTGCATAACTAATGAGCACTTAAAGGGCCATAATACCCAAATGTTTAAACATTTGAAAGTGATGCAGCATAGCTGTAAAAAGCTGACTAGAAAATATCTCCTGAACATCTCTATGTAAAAAAGAAAGATATTTTACCTCAAAAGTTCCTCAGTAGCCACCTCCCATTGTAAAGGATTTCTAAGCAGCATTTTAGTGTGTCTGTCCTGGGACATCTGAAGGGATGAGCATTGTGCACTCTCATCTTATTTCACCAATCAGGTAAAGGAAGTTTACTATGAAATCTCATGAGAGTTAAGTCAAATCTCATGAGATCACAGTAAAAGTTCATGACCTCAGCACTGCTGATGCTGATTGGCTGCTGTTCATTTCTTCATTTTTTTAATTTTTTTTACCTGCAGCTGGGAGCAGTTGAGTATAACTTTTTACACAGAACTTACTCTGGTGAGCCGAGGAAATTGTGAGGTAAAATATCTTTATATAATTATTAGGCAACTTAACAAAAAACAAATATATACCCATTTCAATTATTTATTTTTACCAGTGAAACCAATATAACATCTCAACATTCACAAATATACATTTCTGACATTCAAAAACAAAACAAAAACAAATCAGTGACCAATATAGCCACCTTTCTTTGCAAGGACACTCAAAAGCCTGCCATCCATGGATTCTGTCAGTGTTTTGATCTGTTCACCATCAACATTGCGTGCAGCAGCAACCACAGCCTCCCAGACACTGTTCAGAGAGGTGTACTGTTTTCCTTCCTTGTAAATCTCACATTTGATGATGGACCACAGGTTCTCAATGGGGTTCAGATCAGCTGAACAAGGAGGCCATGTCATTAGATTTTCTTCTTTTATACCCTTTCTTGCCAGCCACGCTGTGGAGTACTTGGACGCGTGTGATGGAGCATTGTCCTGCATGAAAATCATGTTTTTCTTGAAGGATGCAGACTTCTTCCTGTACCACTGCTTGAAGAAGGTGTCTTCCAGAAACTGGCAGTAGGACTGGGAGTTGAGCTTGACTCCATCCTCAACCCGAAAAGGCCCCACAAGCTCATCTTTGAGGATACCAGCCCAAACCAGTACTCCACCTTGCTGGTTTCTGAGTCGGACTGGAGCTCTCTGCCCTTTACCAATCCAGCCACGGGCCCATCCATCTGGCCCATCAAGACTCACTCTCATTTCATCAGTCCATAAAACCTTAGAAAAATCAGTCTTGAGATATTTCTTAGCCCAGTCTTGACGTTTCAGCTTGTGTGTCTTGTTCAGTGGTGGTCGTCTTTCAGCCTTTCTTACCTTGGCCATGTCTCTGAGTATTGCACACCTTGTGCTTTTGGGCACTCCAGTGATGTTGCAGCTCTGAAATATGGCCAAATTGGTGGCAAGTGGCATCTTGGCAGCTGCACACTTGACTTTTCTCAGTTCATGGGCAGTTATTTTGCGCCTTGGTTTTTCCACACGCTTCTTGCAACCCTGTTTACTATTTTGAATGAAACGCTTGATTGTTCGATGATCACGCTTCAGAAGCTTTGCAATTTTAAGAGTGCTGCATCCCTCTGCAAGATATCTCACTATTTTTGACTTTTCTGAGCCTGTCAAGTCCTTCTTTTGACCCATTTTGCCAAAGGAAAGGAAGTTGCCTAATAATTATGCACACCTGATATAGGGTGTTGATGTCATTAGACCACACCCCTTCTCATTACAGAGATGCACATCACCTAATATGCTTAATTGGTAGTAGGCTTTCAAGCCTATTCAGCTTGGAGTAAGACAACATGCATAAAGAGGATGATGTGGTCAAAATACTCATTTGCCTAATAATTCTGCACTCCATGTATGTAATTAATTTATTGATAGTGTAGTGTTAGGTTTAATTGTAGATAATTGTAGGTATTTTATGTAATTAATTTATTGATAGTGTAGTGTTAGGTTTAATTGGAACTTAGGTTAGGATTTATTTTACAGGTAATTTTGTGATTATTTTAACTAGGTAGCTATTAAATAGTTCTTAACTATTTAATAGCTATTGTACCTGGTTAAAATAATTACAAATTTGCCTGTAAAATAAATATTAATCCTA
Organism: Bombina bombina; assembly: GCF_027579735.1. Taxonomy (NCBI): domain Eukaryota; kingdom Metazoa; phylum Chordata; class Amphibia; order Anura; family Bombinatoridae; genus Bombina; species Bombina bombina. The sequence continues at coordinate 85,697,928 of NC_069505.1, read as the reverse complement.
AAATAGCTACAATATAATTATAATTTATATTGTAGCTATATTAGGGTTTATTTTACAGGTAAGTATTTAGCTTTAAATAGGAATCATTTATTTAATAAGAGTTAATTTATTTCGTTAGGGGGGTGTTAGTGTTAGGGTTAGACTTAGCTTTAGGGGTTAATACATTTATTATAGTAGCGGCGAGGTCCGGTTGGCAGATTAGGGGTTAATAAGTGTAGGTAGGTGTCGGCGACGTTGAGGGGGGCAGATTAGGGGTTAATAAATATAATATAGGGGTCGGCGGTGTTAGGGGCAGCAGATTAGGGGTACATAAGTATAACGTAGGTGGCGGCGGTGTGCGGTCGGCAGATTAGGGGTTAAAAAAATGTACTAGAGTGGCGGCGATATGGGGGGGGGCCTCAGTTTAGGGGTACATAGGTAGTTTATGGGTGTTAGTGTACTTTAGAGCACAGTAGTTAAGAGCTTTATGAACCGGCGTTAGCCCAAAAAGCTCTTAACTCCTGTTTTTTTTCTGCGGCTGGAGTTTTGTCGTTAGAGTTCTAAAGCTCACTTCAGCCAAGACTCTATATACCGGCGTTAGAAAGATCCCATTGAAAAGGATACGCAATTGGCGTAGGGGGATCTGCGGTATGGAAAAGTCGGGGCTGCAAAGTGAGCGTTAGACCCTTTAATGACTGACTCCAAATACCAGCGGTCGGTAAAAACCAGCGTTAGGAGCCTCTAACGCTGGTTTTGACGGCTACCGCCAAACTCTAAATCTAGGCGTACATGTGCAGCAATCAAAGGGTTAATTGATCAGTGTTTGTTACTGCTAATACACCTCACACTTGTTAATAACTTTATTCCTATCTGGGGGAATTGACAGCAAGATGCATTGCTGACGGATTGTGTTGATTAAAACATAACTTTTATTAAACACAAAATACAAAAGTAAAATAGGAAAGAATAAATAAAATTACTCTTAGGTCAATTCCGTGGATGCATGAAGTATAATGAGCATGGAGAGTAGTAAAAATATTTGTAGTGTGCTCAAATAGTAATAATATATAGTAGATACTTATTGACGGTATTGCATCGTGTAGTTATCAAAGCTCTACCACATATAAATTGAACCTATTAATTACTAGTGGCATACTCATGGATTACAAAATTGTGTAATGAACCTGCATCATGAAGAGCTCAAGTCTTGTAGACAAAAAACTGTTAGTAACTGCCCACAGTACCTCTGTGGTGGACTAATGCAGAATTCACAGGGGTAAATTCTGTATAGAGGTTGCTCAATAAATCAGCTGACGCCCTAGAGGTGACCTGCTAGATCTATTTGTACACCTAAGCGTGTTATGGTAGGTTGCTCTAAGCAAGACACTATGTTAAATGGATTAAGCCCTTACATGATAATTAAGGATATAAGAACATATGAGTTAAAGTACATAAAGAAATTTCTGATAAACTATCAAATAAAATTATCACTAGTGGTTTAACCAAAATATTACCCTATGTTTGTACAGTTTAAATTAGCATATGGCGAGTGGTAAATACCACCTCTATAACAACAAGTGAAGTCAGTGTGTAAGGAATAATATACTTGTACTAATATTGCAAAAGCAAATGAACATTAGGGTTAATTCAGTGTAGTGACTGCTGAATTAATGAGCTTGCTCCGTGGTGGTGGCCAAACATATGTGTTGATACACCTGAGAATTTAAATCAATTTAATCAGAGCAATTCATTTTGTTTAGAGAGTATGAGCCCTTGAATGATACTTTACTGTTTGCAGTCATATAAGTTTGAATACATGAAAGTACTCTGATGAGCTGTCGGGTTCTAATGACACAAGGGGCTTAACCGAAGTGTTACCCTCTGTTAGAACAGGTATAATTATCATGTATCCAGCTTACATCCAGTGGTTAATATCATCTCTATTAAAATAGGTACAATTAGTATATATCGAGTGATGGCTACCATCAGCAAGTAAATTATAAGTTAAGTCTGCTATTGATACGAATCTGATATGCACACTGCAAGTTTAACAGCTGAACAGCCTTACAATTGCTAAGTTAGCACTCTACCATTATGCCAAATAAATAGGCTGCATAGGCGGAATTAACCTAAGGCAAACTAAAACACAGGAGCTCCAGGACTCCTCACCAGTACCCTAACAACCCTGACATGTTTCGCCTGAACAGCTTTCTCAAAGGGAATTACCTAAGAGTGATTTTATTTATTCTTTCCTATTTTACTTTTGTATTTTGTGTTTAATAAAAGTTATGTTTTATTCAACACAATCCCTCAGCAATGTATCTTGCTGTCAATCCCCCCATATAGGAATGAAGTAATTAACAAGTGCGAGGTGCATTAGCAGTAACAAACACTGATCAATTAACCCTTTGAGTGCTGCACATGTAGTCTTTTTTAAAGAATTGGTTTTCGAAACTTTCTTTAATCCTTCTTGCAATCAGACTAATCCTGCCTATTACGGTTAGTCCAGCGCCGAAATACCAGGCAATTCCTCTCTGAACAAGGTACACAGCAACCCCAGGCAATCGTTTTGGCCTTCATTGGGCCTGTTGTCAGTGAGGTGTAGCCATATTCCTCTAAGCACACTGAGCAAGGAGTCCACGTCTAGTTGCCCCTTTTTCCCATAGGGAGACTAAATACATGTAGAGAGAAGTGCACTCACAGGAACAAACAACTGGCTCAATACTATTGCTAGCGTGTTCTATGGCAATTTAAAACCTGGGTGCAGCTTTTTAGCCCAGTAATGCTTTTCACAGACTAGAACTTTCCTGTAGTATATCAGTCTGATCCTGCCTATTACAGTCATTCCAGCGCCGAAATACCAGGCAATTCCTCTCTGAAGAAGGAACACAGCAACCCCAGAAGATTGTTTCGGCCTTCATTGGGCCTCGGCAGTGAGGTGTAGCCATATTCCTCTAAGTGCAGTGAGCAAGGAGTCCACGTCTGTTTGCCCCTTTTTCCCATAGGGAGACTAAATACATGTAGAGAGAAGTGCATTCACAGGAACAAACAACTGGCTCAATACCATTGCTAGCCTGTTCTATGGCGATTTATCACCTGGGTGCAGCTTTTTAGCCCAGTAATGCTTTTCACAGAGTATATATAATTAATTATAGGTAGCCACCCTAGCAGAAACCTCCTAATTTCCCTTTCTCTTTCCTCTCTAAGATGAAAAGATTAAACAATTATTTACATCTGTATTTATTTAATAAGGGCTGAAAACCTGGGGGCCTTTCTTGCCTTCCAATTTTTTAGTATAAGTTGTCTAATAAACAAAATAATTGTATTCAAGATCTTTCTCTGTAGTACGGGCTCCGCCTTGATACATTTGAGAAAGAAGATGCTTTTTGGGTCAAAATAAACATTTACTTTATACAGTCCATTAATCCAGAAAGCAACTTTCTTCCAAAACTGCCCAATTTTAGCACACAACCAAAATATATGGAGGATATCTGCATTAGTATATACGCAGCGTGGGCAGAAGAAACTTTGACAAGGGTACATTTTTGACATTTTCAAGGGTGTACAGTAAAAATTATTAATAAGTTTCATGTGTCCCTCTTTACAACTTATTGGAGTTCGACATTTACTTATGGCTATACAACTAGACTTAATTCTTTCCTGGTTAACACTTGGGATCAAAAGCTTCTATTTTACAAGAATTTTTTCCATAAGAGAATCGCTTTGTTTAGCCAACATAATGCTATATAATAACGAAATTGAAGGGGCTTTAACTCCAACAGTAACAATACCGGATCTAATATCAGACCATGCAGCAGTCCCACTACCATTCCATTTTTTAGTCTTAATAAAATGCTGAACTTGTAAAAAAGGCATAGAAATTGTTACTTGGTAAATCAAACTGACACCTTAAATTGTCAAAAGATGTTATCTGTCCTGCTTCCATAAAAAAATGGTATACTGATTTAAGACCTTTTTGGGCCAGGTCCTGAAAACTTCCTGATTATTCCCAGGAGGGAACTCTGGATTGCCTATTAAAGGTAAATATTCTGAAAGGGAGTAATCTATATCTATTAAATTGCATAATTTTTGCATCGCGGAGATTATATTCTTAAAAGAAATTAAATTTTGTATATTACTTGGCATTTCTTTAGGTGTAATATGCAACAAGACTTTAACAGAGAAAGGGAAGACAAATAACTTTTCAAGTTGTTCTGTAGAGAACCAGTTTGTTTCTGCCAGCCAATCTAATTCAATATTACCTAAAGCAGCAAGATTATAAAATTTAGGCAGTGCTAAACCAGCGGATTTGTGTGTTTGCATTAATTTTTCCAAAGCAATACGTGGTTTTTGCTTACCATGCCAAATAAATTGAGAAAAACTTGAATTTACTCTCCAGAGATCTGCATTACTTCAAATTAATGGTAGATTCTGTAGCGGAAAGAGAAGCCGCGGAAAAATAATCGTCTTAATGAGGTTAACCTTAGCCGTTATTGGCAAAGGGAATGCCGCCCAAAGTTTCAAATCAGATTGAATTTTCTGCAGCAGAGGGAGAAAGTTTAGTCCATACCACCTTGCTGGATTTCTGTGTAGATAAATCCCCAGATATCTAAGAGAGTCCACCTCCTTAAATCCAGTGTTAACTTTGTTATGAGCCACTTTATATAACCGCATCAATTCACTTTTATTATAATTCACTTTATAGCCAGCAAATGAACTGAAAAAATTCAGACAATCTAGCAAGACTGGAATGGCCTTAGTCGTATTATACAAACAGATTAACAGATCGTCAGCAAATAGTAAAGTTTTAAGGGCTACTCGACCCACAGTAACTCCCTCTAACACGTCTCTTAACCATATCGCAAGAGGCACTAGTGCGAGATTAAAAAGGAGGGGGACAAGGGACAACCTTGTCGAGTACCTTTTTTTAATCTTATCCCAGGTGTTAATGAATTATTAATCAATAAATAGGAGATTGGGTTATGATATAAATTACGAACAAAATACAGAAATTGGTTTTTGAATCCAAATTTTTCAAGTGTCTGGAATAGATATTCCCATTCAATAGAATTGAATGCCTTAACCGCATCAAGGGTTAAGAGTGCAATATCATGTTTAAATTGTTTACCACTATCCTTGTTTAAACTCCATATATAGTCTATAAGAGTAATGATTTTCTGCACATTTTTAGAAGCGTTTCTTGAGACCATAAACCCTGTCTGATCCGGGTGGATTTTATCAAGGCATAACATAAGTCTAGACGAAATAATAGTAGTTAATAACTTGTAATCTGTGTTATAAGAGGCCGGATCTTCAACATCTTTATCCTTCTTGGGGATTAAAGAAATATTAGCTGCTGAGAAAAATTCTGAGGGTGGGTTACTTAAAGGGACACTGAACCCAAAAAGTTTTTTCTCCTGTTAAGTGTAGTCAGTCCACGGGTCATCCATTACTTATGGGATTATATCTCCTCCCTAACAGGAAGTGCAAGAGGATCACCCAAGCAGAGCTGCTATATAGCTCCTCCCCTCTACGTCACACCCAGTCATTCTCTTGCACCTAACTAATAGATAGGACGTGTGAGAGGACTGTGGTTGTTAAACTTAGTTTTTATTTCTTCAATCAAAAGTTTGTTATTTTAAACAGCACCGGAGTGTGTTGTTTCTTCTCAGGCAGCATTAGAAGAAGAATATACCTGAGTTTGTGTATGATCTTAGCGGTCGTAACTACGATCCACTTGCTGTTCTCGGCCATTCTGAGGAGTGAGGTAACTTCAGAACAGGGGATAGCAGGCAGGGTTCACCTGCAAGGAGGTATGTTGCAGTATATTATTTTCTAAGGAATGGAATTGACTGAGAAAATACTGCTAATACTGATGTAATGTAAGTGCAGCCTTAAATGCAGTAGTAGCGACTGGTATCAGGCTGATATGTATGTATGTTTACACTGAGGTATTTCTGGGGAATGGAACTTCACTAAGAAAATACTGTATATATTTAAGTAATATTTGAGCCTCCACTGCAGTGAAAGTGACTAGCAGCAGGCTTATTAATAACATTTCATAATTTCATTTTTAAAACGTTTACTGGCATGTTAATCGTTTTTTCTTCTGTTAAGTGTGATCAGTCCACGGGTCATCATTACTTCTGGGATATTACTCCTCCCCAACAGGAAGTGCAAGAGGATTCACCCAGCAGAGCTGCATATAGCTCCTCCCCTCTACGTCACTCCCAGTCATTCTCTTGCACCCAACAATAGATAGGATGTGTGAGAGGACTATGGTGATTATACTTAGTTTTATATCTTCAATCAAAAGTTTGTTATTTTAAAATAGCACCGGAGTGTGTTATTATCTCTCTGGCAGAGTTTGAAGAAGAATCTACCAGAGTTTTTGTTATGATTTTAGCCGGAGTAGTTAAGATCATATTGCTGTTTCTCGGCCATCTGAGGAGAGGTAAACTTCAGATCAGGGGACAGCGGGCAGATGAATCTGCATAGAGGTATGTAGCAGTTTTTATTTTCTGACAATGGAATTGATGAGAAAATCCTGCCATACCGATATAATGTCATGTATGTATACTTTACACTTCAGTATTCTGGGGAATGGTACTTCACTAGAATTACACTGTAAGAAATACATAAAGCTGTTTAATAACTAGAGATTATGTTTAACGTTTTTGCTGGAATGTAAAATCGTTTTCATTTACTGAGGTACTGAGTGAATAAATGTTTGGGCACTATTTTTCCACTTGGCAGTTTGCTTAATCTGTTTTCTGACAGTTTCTGTTCTCCCTCACTGCTGTGTGTGAGGGGGAGGGGCCGTTTTTTTGGCGCTTTTACTACGCATCAAATATTTCAGTCAGCAACTCATTGTATTCCCTGCATGATCCGGTTCATCTCTACAGAGCTCAGGGGTCTTCAAAACTTATTTTGAGGGAGGTAATTTCTCTCAGCAGAGCTGTGAGAATTATAGTTTGACTGAGATAAAAAACGTTTATTCTGTAATTTGTTTCCTGCTTTCAGAATTTGTTATCTTTGCTAATGGGATTAAACCTTTGCTAAAGTTGTGTTGTTTACAAGGATTGAGGCTATAACTGTTTCAATTTATTAATTTTCAACTGTCATAGATCTTCTGTGCTTCTTAAAGGCACAGTACGTTTTAATATTATTCTAATTGAATTGTATTTCCAAGTTGCAAGTTTATTTGCTAGTGTGTTAAACATGTCTGATTCAGAGGATGATACCTGTGTCATTTGTTGCAATGCCAAAGTGGAGCCCAATAGAAATTTATGTACTAACTGTATTGATGCTACTTTAAATAAAAGTCAATCTGTACAAATTGAACAAATTTCACCAAACAACGAGGGGAGAGTTATGCCGACTAACTCGCCTCACGTGTCAGTACCTACATCTCCCGCTCAGAGGGAGGTGCGTGATATTGTAGCGCCGAGTACATCTGGGCGGCCATTACAAATCACATTACAGGATATGGCTACTGTTATGACTGAGGTTTTGGCTAAATTACCAGAACTAAGAGGTAAGCGTGATCACTCTGGGGTGAGAACAGAGTGCGCTGATAATATTAGGGCCATGTCAGACACTGCGTCACAGGTGGCAGAACATGAGGACGGAGAACTTCATTCTGTGGGTGACGGTTCTGATCCAAACAGACTGGATTCAGATATTTCAAATTTTAAATTTAAACTGGAAAACCTCCGTGTATTACTAGGGGAGGTGTTAGCGGCTCTGAATGATTGTAACACAGTTGCAATACCAGAGAAAATGTGTAGGTTGGATAAATATTTTGCGGTACCGACGAGTACTGAGGTTTTTCCTATACCTAAGAGACTTACTGAAATTGTTACTAAGGAGTGGGATAGACCCGGTGTGCCGTTCTCACCCCCTCCGATATTTAGAAAAATGTTTCCAATAGACGCCACCACAAGGGACTTATGGCAAACGGTCCCTAAGGTGGAGGGAGCAGTTTCTACCTTAGCTAAGCGTACCACTATCCCGGTGGAGGATAGCTGTGCCTTTTCAGATCCAATGGATAAAAAGTTAGAGGGTTACCTTAAGAAAATGTTTGTTCAACAAGGTTTTATATTGCAACCCCTTGCATGCATTGCGCCGATTACGGCTGCAGCAGCATTCTGGATTGAGTCTCTGGAAGAGAACATTGGTTCAGCTACTCTGGACGACATTACGGACAGGCTTAGAGTCCTTAAACTAGCTAATTCATTCATTTCGGAGGCCGTAGTACATCTTACTAAACTTACGGCGAAGAATTCAGGATTCGCCATTCAGGCACGCAGGGCGCTGTGGCTAAAATCCTAGTCAGCTGATGTTACTTCTAAGTCTAAATTGCTTAATATACCTTTCAAAGGGCAGACCTTATTCGGGCCCGGGTTGAAAGAGATTATCGCTGACATGTCATGAACCAAGCCTCCAGACTAAAAAGAAAAAGAAAAGGTCTGGGAGGCATTCTGCTAAGAAGGGCTGTATGGGGATTTGAACCTGTGGCTCTGTGATTGCTATTTCTGTTTGCTTACATGTTGAGCCACAGCCAGTTCTAGCAATAGCATGGATCTTAAAAGATCTGATAAATAACTATTTGCCTTACTTGTTATTACACCTGTGCAACACACAGGTGTTCTCAATTCTGGAATGAATCAGAACCAACCCTGTGCAAAACCTCCCTATTTAAGGATGGCTTTTAGTCTGCATTAGTGTCTTCACATTGGATCTGTTTTGTCAAGTCAGAACCTGTTTCCTGTATTTCTTTGGAGAAAGATTTATTTTGCACCTGTTTACAAGGTATTACCAGGAGAAAGCCTTTACCTTTAAACCTGTTACCAATCTACAAGTTTGTTTCCTGCTTTATGCAATTCCTGCACTTGGCCATTGCCAGGAGAAAGTTTTCCTTTGCACCTGTTTACAAGGTATTACCAGGAGAAAGCCTTTACCTTTAAACCTGTTACCAATCTTCAAGTTTGTTTCCTGCCTTGTGCATTTCCTGCACTCAGCAATTACAAGGAGAGAGACTTTACCTTTAAACCTGTTACCAGTTTGCAAGTTATTTCCTGCATTGTGTAATTCCTGCACTCATCAATTTCAAGGAGAGAGACTTTACCTTTAAACCTGTTACCAGTTTGCAAGTTGTTTTCTGCCTTGTGCAAATCTTACATTTCAGTTATTACCAAGAGAAAGACTTTCCTTTTTGAATCTGCATCTCTGCTTACTAGTTTTCTTTATTTTGACTCCTGCTGTATGTGGTCTTAACATACCTGAGTAGCATATTTAAATATTCTGCAAGTATTTGCTTAAACAAAGTATTTTGTTGTTTAAATAAATTTGTTTTCATTTTTAATCAGTATGGCTTCTACTAATCTTCCTTTAAAGCAACTGTTCCAGACAATGAGGCCCTCACATGATATCCTGAGACAGAACATGACAGAATGTGAAGACCATAAAAGAGAGCCCTCTGGGATTATTGCTGTATTGGATTCAGTGTTAAAGTTTATTAAGGACATACTCATTAACTTTATGGAGCTGGTGGAAATGTTATCTCTCCCAACCGAAACCTTGTCTAAAGTTACCTCCCAAACAAGGAAAGGTTTTAAAGAACCCTTAACAGAAGAGGAGAAAATTCGGCGAAGACAACTTAACCTCTGTTTCTATTGTGGGGGACCTGGTCACCGCATCACAGGGTGTCCAGTAAGACCTCCTAGAGGATCAAGTCAAGATACAGCCAAGTTGAAAATGAACTCTGATGTTAAGGGAACAAATTATACTTCCACTAGCAAACTGTATGATACCCCTGGAGATGACCCAGCTATGGAGAATACATCTATTCTACAAACAACCGTTTCTAACACGCTTCAAGAAATGGTACCTGATTTGAAACAGATGCTCATTGGGAGTACAACTCCAACTACATCCATTACCCATACCACTGCGTCTGTTTCTGCATCTACCACATTGGGGAACTCTGCAAAAACACCTCCTGGAAATCCTGCACATTACCTTGTTTCTGCCCTGGTTGGAGATCCATCTAACAAAAGTCACTCATCAAACATAAAAGTGACAAATCTTCCAGCTGAATCAGACCCTGACAAATCTAAAGTTCCACACCTCCCTGCACCACCTTCACCCAGCTACTCATTGACTGAGAAAGAATTGGATGAGATGGTTGATTTGGATATAAATAACACAGAAAATGAATTCCTGGACTCTGAAGGAGAGGTCATACCTTACCCGGAGGTACTCTACCCATCAGGCGGATATGACCCAGATAACGAATTCCTTGACTCTGAAGGAGAGGTCTTTTCCTACCCGGAGGTACTCTGCCCATCAGCCAGTCCATTGCAAGCTGCTGGGCATAAACAGGAACCTCCAAATCAAACCAATTTTTGTACTTCAACTCTTGTTATGCCTACAGTGATATCTTCTAAGGATCCCCAATCTCAGGCAGCTGTTCCAAGCGAAGAATCAATTCCATCTGATTGTATTAGGGCTTCAAATGGAACACTTGTTCGTAAATCCCACCTTCAGATGTTTGAACAGGCTTTGAGCGCCCAGAGTGCGCTCTTTGGAGGGGGCATCTGTCATGAACCAAGCCTCCAGACTAAAAAGAAAAAGAAAAGGTCTGGGAGGCATTCTGCTAAGAAGGGCTGTATGGGGATTTGAACCTGTGGCTCTGTGATTGCTATTTCTGTTTGCTTACATGTTGAGCCACAGCCAGTTCTAGCAATAGCATGGATCTTAAAAGATCTGATAAATAACTATTTGCCTTACTTGTTATTACACCTGTGCAACACACAGGTGTTCTCAATTCTGGAATGAATCAGAACCAACCCTGTGCAAAACCTCCCTATTTAAGGATGGCTTTTAGTCTGCATTAGTGTCTTCACATTGGATCTGTTTTGTCAAGTCAGAACCTGTTTCCTGTATTTCTTTGGAGAAAGATTTATTTTGCACCTGTTTACAAGGTATTACCAGGAGAAAGCCTTTACCTTTAAACCTGTTACCAATCTACAAGTTTGTTTCCTGCTTTATGCAATTCCTGCACTTGGCCATTGCCAGGAGAAAGTTTTCCTTTGCACCTGTTTACAAGGTATTACCAGGAGAAAGCCTTTACCTTTAAACCTGTTACCAATCTTCAAGTTTGTTTCCTGCCTTGTGCATTTCCTGCACTCAGCAATTACAAGGAGAGAGACTTTACCTTTAAACCTGTTACCAGTTTGCAAGTTATTTCCTGCATTGTGTAATTCCTGCACTCATCAATTTCAAGGAGAGAGACTTTACCTTTAAACCTGTTACCAGTTTGCAAGTTGTTTTCTGCCTTGTGCAAATCTTACATTTCAGTTATTACCAAGAGAAAGACTTTCCTTTTTGAATCTGCATCTCTGCTTACTAGTTTTCTTTATTTTGACTCCTGCTGTATGTGGTCTTAACATACCTGAGTAGCATATTTAAATATTCTGCAAGTATTTGCTTAAACAAAGTATTTTGTTGTTTAAATAAATTTGTTTTCATTTTTAATCAGTATGGCTTCTACTAATCTTCCTTTAAAGCAACTGTTCCAGACAATGAGGCCCTCACATGATATCCTGAGACAGAACATGACATGACATTACAGGAGGTAAAGGCCATGCCCTGCCTCAGGACAAAGCCAAAGCCAAGACTAGACAGTCTAATTTTCGTTCCTTTCGTAATTTCAAAGCAGGAGCAGCATCAACTTCCTCTGCACCAACACAGGAAGGAGCTGTTGCTCGCTACAGACAAGGCTGGAAACCTAACCAGTCCTGGAACAAGGGCAAGCAGACTAGGAAACCTGCTGCTGCCCCTAAAACAGCATGAATTGAGGGCCCCCGATCCGGGATCGGATCTAGTGGGGGGCAGACTTTCTCTCTTCGCCCAGGCTTGGGCAAGAGAAGTTCAGGATCCCTGGGCGCTAGAGATAATATCTCAGGGATACCTTCTGGACTTCAAATACTCTCCTCCAAGAGAGAGATTTCATCTGTCAAGATTGTCAACAATCCAGACAAAGAAAGAGGCGTTTCTACGCTGCGTACAAGAGCTCTTGTTAATGGGAGTAATCCATCCAGTTCCACGATCGGAACAGGGACAGGGGTTTTACTCAAATCTGTTTGTGGTTCCCAAAAAAGAGGGAACTTTCAGACCAATCCTGGACTTAAAGATCCTAAACAAATTCCTAAGAGTTCCATCGTTCAAAATGGAGACTATTCGGACAATTTTACCTATGATCCAAGAGGGTCAGTACATGACCACTGTAGATTTAAAAGATGCTTACCTTCACATACCGATTCACAAAGATCATTATCGGTACCTAAGGTTTGCCTTCCTAGACAGGCATTACCAGTTTGTGGCTCTTCCATTCGGATTGGCTACAGCTCCAAGAATCTTCACAAAGGTTCTGGGTGCTCTTCTGGCGGTACTAAGACCGCGGGGAATCTCGGTAGCTCCATACCTAGACGACATTCTGATACAAGCTTCAAGCTTTCAAACTGCCAAGTCTCATACAGAGTTAGTGCTGGCATTTCTAAGGTCACATGGATGGAAGGTGAACGAAAAGAAAAGTTCACTCGTTCCACTCACAAGAGTTCCCTTCCTGGGGACTCTTATAGATTCTGTAAAAATGAAGATTTACCTGACAGAGGACAGGCTAACAAGACTTCAAAGTGCTTGCCGCACCCTTCATTCCATTCAACACCCGTCAGTGGCTCAATGCATGGAGGTAATCGGCTTAATGGTAGCGGCAATGGACATAGTACCCTTTGCACGCTTACACCTCAGACCACTGCAACTGTGCATGCTAAGTCAGTGGAATGGGGATTACTCAGACTTATCCCCTTCTCTGAATCTGGATCAAGAGACCAGAAATTCTCTTCTATGGTGGCTTTCTCGGCCACATCTGTCCAGGGGGATGCCTTTCAGCAGACCAGACTGGACAATTGTAACAACAGACGCCAGCCTTCTAGGTTGGGGTGCCGTCTGGAATTCTCTGAAGGCTCAGGGACAATGGAGTCAGGAGGAGAGTCTCCTGCCAATAAACATTCTGGAATTGAGAGCAGTTCTCAATGCCCTCCTGGCTTGGCCCCAGTTGACAACTCGGGGGTTCATCAGGTTTCAGTCGGACAACATCACGACTGTAGCTTACATCAACCATCAGGGAGGGACAAGAAGCTCCCTAGCTATGATGGAAGTATCAAAGATAATTCGCTGGGCAGAGTCTCACTCTTGCCACCTGTCAGCAATCCACATCCCGGGAGTGGAGAACTGGGAGGCGGATTTCTTAAGTCGTCAGACTTTTCATCCGGGGGAGTGGGAACTTCATCCGGAGGTCTTTGCCCAAATACTTCGACGTTGGGGCAAACCAGAGATAGATCTCATGGCGTCTCGACAGAACGCCAAGCTTCCTCGTTACGGGTCCAGATCCAGGGATCCAGGAGCAGTCCTGATAGATGCTCTGACAGCACCTTGGGACTTCAGGATGGCTTACGTGTTTCCACCCTTCCCGTTGCTTCCTCGATTGATTGCCAGAATCAAACAAGAGAGAGCATCAGTGATTCTAATAGCACCTGCGTGGCCACGCAGGACTTGGTATGCAGACCTGGTGGACATGTCATCCTGTCCACCTTGGTCTCTACCTCTGAAACAGGACCTTCTGATACAGGGTCCCTTCAAACATCAAAATCTAACTTCTCTGAAGCTGACTGCTTGGAAATTGAACACTTGATTTTATCAAGACGTGGGTTTTCTGAGTCAGTTATTGATACCTTAATACAGGCTAGGAAACCTGTTACCAGAAAGATTTACCATAAGATATGGCGTAAATACCTATATTGGTGTGAATCCAAAGGTTACTCTTGGAGTAAGGTTAGGATTCCTAGGATATTGTCTTTTCTACAAGAAGGTTTAGAAAAGGGTTTATCTGCTAGTTCATTAAAGGGACAGATCTCAGCTCTGTCCATTCTGTTACACAAACGTCTGTCAGAAGTTCCTGACGTCCAGGCTTTTTGTCAGGCTTTGGCCAGGATTAAGCCTGTGTTTAAAACTGTTGCTCCACCATGGAGTTTAAACCTTGTTCTTAATGTTTTACAGGGCGTTCCGTTTGAACCCCTTCATTCCATTGATATAAAGTTGTTATCTTGGAAAGTTCTATTTTTAATGGCTATTTCCTCGGCTCGAAGAGTCTCTGAATTATCAGCCTTACATTGTGATTCTCCTTATTTGATTTTTCATTCGGATAAGGTAGTCCTGCGTACTAAACCTGAGTTCTTACCTAAGGTAGTTACTAACAGGAATATCAATCAAGAGATTGTTGTTCCTTCTTTATGCCCAAATCCTTCTTCAAAGAAGGAACGTCTACTGCACAACCTGGATGTAGTCCGTGCTCTAAAATTTTACTTACAGGCAACTAAGGAATTTCGACAAACGTCTTCTCTGTTTGTCATTTACTCTGGGCAGAGGAGAGGTCTAAAAGCTTCCGCTACCTCTCTTTCTTTTTGGCTTCGTAGCATAATTCGTTTAGCTTATGAGACTGCTGGACAGTAGCCTCCTGAAAGAATTACAGCTCATTCTACTAGAGCTGTGGCTTCCACTTGGGCCTTCAAGAATGAGGCCTCTGTTGAACAGATTTGCAAGGCTGCAACTTGGTCTTCGCTTCATACTTTTTCCAAATTTTACAAATTTGACACTTTTGCTTCATCGGAGGCTATTTTTGGGAGAAAGGTTCTTCAGGCAGTGGTTCCTTCTGTATAAAGAGCCTGCCTATCCCTCCCGTCATCCGTGTACTTTTGCTTTGGTATTGGTATCCCAGAAGTAATGATGACCCGTGGACTGATCACACTTAACAGAAGAAAACATAATTTATGCTTACCTGATAAATTCCTTTCTTCTGTAGTGTGATCAGTCCACGGCCCGCCCTGTTTTTAAGGCAGGTAAATATTTTTTAATTTATACTCCAGTCACCACTTCACCCTTGGCTTTTCCTTTCTCGTTGGTCCTTGGTCGAATGACTGGGAGTGACGTAGAGGGGAGGAGCTATATGCAGCTCTGCTGGGTGAATGCTCTTGCACTTCCTGTTGGGGAGGAGTAATATCCCAGAAGTAATGATGACCCGTGGACTGATCACACTACAGAAGAAAGGAATTTATCAGGTAAGCATAAATTATGTTTTTCTGAGGTACTTGGTGATAAAACTTTATGGGCATGATTTTTACCACATGGCTGTCGTTTGTTTCTGAATAAAATCAGTTTACTGAGCTTCCCCACTGTTGTAATATGAGTGGGAGGGGCCTATTTTAGCGCTTTATTGCGCAGTAAAAATTCAGTCACAGTCTTCCTATTTCTTCCTCCATGATCCAGGACGTCTCTACAGAGCCCAGGGGTCTCCAAAACTAGTTTTGAGGGAGGTAATCACTCACAGCAGACCTGTGAGAGTGTGTTTTGACTGTGATAAAAACGTTAATATTAAATTGTTATCCGTTTTTGGGTACTAAGGGGTTAATCATCCATTTGCTGGTGGGTGCAATCCTTTGCTATCTTAATGCATTTACTGTGAAAATTTGGTTGCTATAACTAATTTGGTTCATTGTTATTTCAACTGTGACAGTTTTTTGTGCTTCTTAAAGGCACAGTAACGTTTTTTATATTGCTTGTAAATTTATTTGAAAAGTATTTTCCAAGCTTGCTAGTCTCATTGCTAGTCTGTTTAAACATGTCTGACACAGATGAATCTCTTTGTTCAATATGTTTAAAGGCCAATGTGGAGCCCAATAGAAATTTGTGTACTAATTGCATTGATGCTACTTTAAATAAAAGCCAATCTGTACATGTAAAGAAAATTTCACCAGACAACGAGGGGGAAGTTATGCCGACTAACTCTCCTCACGTGTCAGTACCTTCGCCTCCCGCTCAGGAGGTGCATGATATTGTGGCGCCAAGTACATCAGGGCGGCCCATACAAATCACTTTGCAAGACATGGCTAATGTTATGACTGAAGTACTATCTAAATTGCCAGAATTTAGGGGTAAACGCGATCACTCTGGGGTAAGAACAGAGTGTGCTGATAATAATAGAGCCATGTCTGATACTGCGTCACAATTTGCAGAACATGAGGACGGAGAGCTTCATTCTGTGGGTGACGGATCTGATCCAAGTAAACTGGACTCAGACATTTCAAATTTTAAATTTAAGCTTGAGAACCTCCGTGTATTACTAGGGGAGGTATTAGCAGCTCTGAATGATTGTAACACGGTTGCAATTCCAGAGAAAATATGTAGGCTGGATAAATATTTTGCGGTACCGGCGTGTACTGACGTTTTTCCTATACCTAAAAGGCTTACAGAAATTGTTAACAAGGAGTGGGATAGACCCGGTGTGCCTTTTTCACCCCCTCCTATATTTAGAAAAATGTTTCCAATAGACGCCACCACACGGGACTTATGGCAGACGGTCCCTAAGGTGGAGGGAGCAGTTTCTACTCTGGCTAAGCGCACCACTATCCCGGTGGAGGATAGCTGTGCTTTTTCAGATCCAATGGATAAAAAGTTAGAGGGTTACCTTAAGAAAATGTTTGTTCAGCAAGGTTTTATATTACAACCCCTTGCATGCATTGCACCTGTCACGGCTGCGGCGGAATTCTGGTTTGAGTCTCTGGAAGAGACCCTTAGCTCAGCTCCATTGGATGAGATTATAGACAAGCTTAAAGTCCTTAAGCTAGCTAATTCATTTATTTCTGATGCCGTAGTACACTTAACTAAACTTACGGCTAAGAACTCCGGATTCGCCATTCAAGTGCGTAGAGCGCTGTGGCTTAAATCCTGGTCAGCCGATGTGACTTCTAAATCTAAATTGCTTAACATCCCTTTAAAAGGGCAGACATTATTCGGGCCCGGTTTGAACGAAATTATCGCTGACATTACTGGAGGTAAGGGCCATGCCCTGCCTCAAGACAGGGCCAAACCAAGGGCTAAACAGTCTAATTTCTTCTGTTAAGTGTGATCAGTCCACGGGTCATCATTACTTCTGGGATATTACTCCTCCCCAACAGGAAGTGCAAGAGGATTCACCCAGCAGAGCTGCATATAGCTCCTCCCCTCTACGTCACTCCCAGTCATTCTCTTGCACCCAACGACTAGATAGGATGTGTGAGAGGACTATGGTGATTATACTTAGTTTTTATCTTCAATCAAGAGTTTGTTATTTTAAAATAGCACCGGAGTGTGTTATTATCTCTCTGGCAGAGTTTGAAGAAGAATCTACCAGAGTTTTTGTTATGATTTTAGCCAGAGTAGTTAAGATCATATTGCTGTTTCTCGGCCATCTGAGGAGAGGTAAACTTCAGATCAGGGGACAGCGGGCAGATGAATCTGCATAGAGGTATGTAGCAGTTTTTATTTTCTGATAATGGAATTGATGAGAAAATCCTGCCATACCGATATAATGTCATGTATGTATACTTTACACTTCAGTATTCTGGGGAATGGTACTTCACTAGAATTACACTGTAAGAAATACATAAAGCTGTTTAATAACTAGAGATTATGTTTAACGTTTTTGCTGGAATGTAAAATCGTTTTCATTTACTGAGGTACTGAGTGAATAAATGTTTGGGCACTATTTTTCCACTTGGCAGTTGCTTAATCTGTTTTCTGACAGTTTCTGTTCTCCCTCACTGCTGTGTGTGAGGGGGAGGGGCCGTTTTTTGGCGCTTTTACTACGCATCAAATATTTCAGTCAGCAACTCATTGTATTCCCTGCATGA
This sequence comes from Bombina bombina, assembly GCF_027579735.1. NCBI lineage: Eukaryota > Metazoa > Chordata > Amphibia > Anura > Bombinatoridae > Bombina > Bombina bombina. The sequence goes on along the minus strand of NC_069505.1, from coordinate 85,680,157 downwards.
TCCGGTTCATCTCTACAGAGCTCAGGGTTCTTCAAAACTTATTTTGAGGGAGGTAATTTCTCTCAGCAGAGCTGTGAGAATTGTAGTTTGACTGAGATAAAAAACGTTTATTCTGTAATTTGTTTCCTGCTTTCAGAATTTGTTATCTTTGCTAATGGGATTAAACCTTTGCTAAAGTTGTGTTGTTTACAAGGATTGAGGCTATAACTGTTTCAATTTATTAATTTTCAACTGTCATAGATCTTCTGTGCTTCTTAAAGGCACAGTACGTTTTAATATTATTCTAATTGAATTGTATTTCCAAGTTGCAAGTTTATTTGCTAGTGTGTTAAACATGTCTGATTCAGAGGATGATACCTGTGTCATTTGTTGCAATGCCAAAGTGGAGCCCAATAGAAATTTATGTACTAACTGTATTGATGCTACTTTAAATAAAAGTCAATCTGTACAAATTGAACAAATTTCACCAAACAACGAGGGGAGAGTTATGCCGACTAACTCGCCTCACGTGTCAGTACCTACATCTCCCGCTCAGAGGGAGGTGCGTGATATTGTAGCGCCGAGTACATCTGGGCGGCCATTACAAATCACATTACAGGATATGGCTACTGTTATGACTGAGGTTTTGGCTAAATTACCAGAACTAAGAGGTAAGCGTGATCACTCTGGGGTGAGAACAGAGTGCGCTGATAATATTAGGGCCATGTCAGACACTGCGTCACAGGTGGCAGAACATGAGGACGGAGAACTTCATTCTGTGGGTGACGGTTCTGATCCAAACAGACTGGATTCAGATATTTCAAATTTTAAATTTAAACTGGAAAACCTCCGTGTATTACTAGGGGAGGTGTTAGCGGCTCTGAATGATTGTAACACAGTTGCAATACCAGAGAAAATGTGTAGGTTGGATAAATATTTTGCGGTACCGACGAGTACTGAGGTTTTTCCTATACCTAAGAGACTTACTGAAATTGTTACTAAGGAGTGGGATAGACCCGGTGTGCCGTTCTCACCCCCTCCGATATTTAGAAAAATGTTTCCAATAGACGCCACCACAAGGGACTTATGGCAAACGGTCCCTAAGGTGGAGGGAGCAGTTTCTACCTTAGCTAAGCGTACCACTATCCCGGTGGAGGATAGCTGTGCTTTTTCAGATCCAATGGATAAAAAGTTAGAGGGTTACCTTAAGAAAATGTTTGTTCAACAAGGTTTTATATTGCAACCCCTTGCATGCATTGCGCCGATCACGGCTGCAGCGGCATTCTGGATTGAGTCTCTGGAAGAGAACATTGGTTCAGCTACTCTGGACGACATTACGGACAGGCTTAGAGTCCTTAAACTAGCTAATTCATTCATTTTGGAGGCCGTAGTACATCTTACTAAACTTACGGCGAAGAATTCAGGATTCGCCATTCAGGCACGCAGGGCGCTGTGGCTAAAATCCTGGTCAGCTGATGTTACTTCTAAGTCTAAATTGCTTAATATACCTTTCAAAGGGCAGACCTTATTCGGGCCCGGGTTGAAAGAGATTATCGCTGACATTACAGGAGGTAAAGGCCATGCCCTGCCTCAGGACAAAGCCAAAGTTAAGGCTAGACAGTCTAATTTTCGTTCCTTTCGTAATTTCAAAGCAGGAGCAGCATCAACTTCCTCTGCACCAAAACAGGAAGGAGCTGTTGCTCGCTACAGACAAGGCTGGAAACTTAACCAGTCCTGGAACAAGGGCAAGCAGGCCAGGAAACCTGCTGCTGCCCCTAAAACAGCATAAATTGAGGGCCCCCGATCCGGGATCGGATCTAGTGGGGGGCAGACTTTCTCTCTTCGCCCAGGCTTGGGCAAGAGATGTCCAGGATCCCTGGGCGCTAGAGATAATATCTCAGGGATACCTTCTGGACTTCAAATACTCTCCTCCAAGAGAGAGATTTCATCTGTCAAGATTGTCAACAATCCAGACAAAGAAAGAGGCGTTTCTATGCTGCGTACAAGAGCTCTTGTTAATGGGAGTAATCCATCCAGTTCCACGATCGGAACAGGGACAGGGGTTTTACTCAAATCTGTTTGTGGTTCCCAAAAAAGAGGGAACTTTCAGACCAATCCTGGACTTAAAGATCCTAAACAAATTCCTAAGAGTTCCATCGTTCAAGATGGAGACTATTCGGACAATTTTACCTATGATCCAAGAGGGTCAGTACATGACCACTGTAGATTTAAAAGATGCTTACCTCCACATACCGATTCACAAAGATCATTATCGGTACCTAAGGTTTGCCTTCCTAGACAGGCATTACCAGTTTGTGGCTCTTCCATTCGGATTGGCTATAGCTCCAAGAATCTTCACAAAGGTTCTGGGTGCTCTTCTGGCGGTACTAAGACCGCGGGGAATCTTGGTAGCTCCATACCTAGACGACATTCTGATACAAGCTTCAAGCTGTCAAACTGCCAAGTCTCATACAGAGTTAGTGCTGGCATTTCTAAGGTCACATGGATGGAAGGTGAACGAAAAGAAAAGTTCACTCGTTCCACTCACAAGAGTTCCCTTCCTGGGGACTCTTATAGATTCTGTAGAAATGAAGATTTACCTGACAGAGGACAGGCTAACAAGACTTCAAAGTGCTTGCCGCACCCTACATTCCATTCAACACCCGTCAGTGGCTCAATGCATGGAGGTAATCAGCTTAATGGTAGCGGCAATGGACATAGTACCCTTTGCACGCTTACACCTCAGACCACTGCAACTGTGCATGCTAAGTCAGTGGAATGGGGATTACTCAGTCTTATCCCCTTCTCTGAATCTGGATCAAGAGACCAGAAATTCTCTTCTATGGTGGCTTTCTCGGCCACATCTGTCCAGGGGGATGCCATTCAGCAGACCAGACTGGACAATTGTAACAACAGACGCCAGCCTTCTAGGTTGGGGTGCCGTCTGGAATTCTCTGAAGGCTCAGGGACAATGGAGTCAGGAGGAGAGTCTCCTGCCAATAAACATTCTGGAATTGAGAGCAGTTCTCAATGCCCTCCTGGCTTGGCCCCAGTTGACAACTCGGGGGTTCATCAGGTTTCAGTCGGACAACATCACGACTGTAGCTTACATCAACCATCAGGGAGGGACAAGAAGCTCCCTAGCTATGATGGAAGTATCAAAGATAATTCTCTGGGCAGAGTCTCACTCTTGCCACCTGTCAGCAATCCACATCCTGGGAGTGGAGAACTGGGAGGCGGATTTCTTAAGTCGTCAGACTTTTCATCCGGGGGAGTGGGAACTTCATCCGGAGGTCTTTGCCCAAATACTGCGACGTTGGGGCAAACCAGAGATAGATCTCATGGCGTCTCGACAGAACGCCAAGCTTCCTCGTTACGGGTCCAGATCCAGGGATCCAGGAGCAGTCCTGATAGATGCTCTGACAGCACCTTGGGACTTCAGGATGGCTTACGTGTTTCCACCCTTCCCGTTGCTTCCTCGATTGATTGCCAGAATCAAACAAGAGAGAGCATCAGTGATTCTAATAGCACCTGCGTGGCCACGCAGGACTTGGTATGCGGACCTGGTGGACATGTCATCCTGTCCACCTTGGTCTCTACCTCTGAAACAGGACCTTCTGATACAGGGTCCCTTCAAACATCAAAATCTAACTTCTCTGAAGCTGACTGCTTGGAAATTGAACGCTTGATTGTATCAAGACGTGGGTTTTCTGAGTCAGTTATTGATACCTTAATACAGGCTAGGAAACCTGTTACCAGAAAGATTTACCATAAGATATGGCGTAAATACCTATATTGGTGTGAATCCAAAGGTTACTCTTGGAGTAAGGTTAGGATTCCTAGGATATTGTCTTTTCTACAAGAAGGTTTAGAAAAGGGTTTATCTGCTAGTTCATTAAAGGGACAGATCTCAGCTCTGTCCATTCTGTTACACAAACGTCTGTCAGAAGTTCCTGACGTCCAGGCTTTTTGTCAGGCTTTGACCAGGATTAAGCCTGTGTTTAAAACTGTTGCTCCACCATGGAGTTTAAACCTTGTTCTTAATGTTTTACAGGGCGTTCCGTTTGAACCCCTTCATTCCATTGATATAAAGTTGTTATCTTGGAAAGTTCTATTTTTAATGGCTATTTCCTCGGCTCGAAGAGTCTCTGAATTATCAGCCTTACATTGTGATTCTCCTTATTTGATTTTTCATTCGGATAAGGTAGTCCTGCGTACTAAACCTGGGTTCTTACCTAAGGTAGTTACTAACAGGAATATCAATCAAGAGATTGTTGTTCCTTCTTTATGCCCAAATCCTTCTTCAAAGAAGGAACGTCTACTGCACAACCTGGATGTAGTCCGTGCTCTAAAATTTTACTTACAGGCAACTAAGGAATTTCGACAAACGTCTTCTTTGTTTGTCATTTACTCTGGGCAGAGGAGAGGTCAAAAAGCTTCCGCTACCTCTCTTTCTTTTTGGCTTCGTAGCATAATTCGTTTAGCTTATGAGACTGCTGGACAGCAGCCTCCTGAAAGAATTACAGCTCATTCTACTAGAGCTGTGGCTTCCACTTGGGCCTTCAAGAATGAGGCCTCTGTTGAACAGATTTGCAAGGCTGCAACTTGGTCTTCGCTTCATACTTTTTCCAAATTTTACAAATTTGACACTTTTGCTTCATCGGAGGCTATTTTTGGGAGAAAGGTTCTTCAGGCAGTGGTTCCTTCTGTATAAAGAGCCTGCCTATCCCTCCCGTCATCCGTGTACTTTTGCTTTGGTATTGGTATCCCAGAAGTAATGATGACCCGTGGACTGATCACACTTAACAGAAGAAAACATAATTTATGCTTACCTGATAAATTCCTTTCTTCTGTAGTGTGATCAGTCCACGGCCCGCCCTGTTTTTAAGGCAGGTAAATATTTTTTAATTTATACTCCAGTCACCACTTCACCCTTGGCTTTTCCTTTCTCGTTGGTCCTTGGTCGAATGACTGGGAGTGACGTAGAGGGGAGGAGCTATATGCAGCTCTGCTGGGTGAATCCTCTTGCACTTCCTGTTGGGGAGGAGTAATATCCCAGAAGTAATGATGACCCGTGGACTGATCACACTACAGAAGAAAGGAATTTATCAGGTAAGCATAAATTATGTTTTTCGTGCCTTTCGTAACTTCAAGGCAGGAGCAGCATCAACTTCCTCCGCTCCAAGACAGGAAGGAACTGTTGCTCGCTACAGACAGGGCTGGAAACCTAACCAGTCCTGGAACAAGGGCAAGCAGGCCAGAAAACCTGCTGCTGCCCCTAAGACAGCATGAAGTGAGGGCCCCCGATCCGGAAACGGATCTAGTGGGGGGCAGACTTTCTCTCTTCGCCCAGGCTTGGGCAAGAGATGTCCAGGATCCCTGGGCGTTAGAGATCATATCTCAGGGATATCTTCTGGACTTCAAAGCTTCTCCTCCAAAAGGGAGATTTCATCTTTCAAGTTTGTCAGCAAACCAGATAAAGAAAGAGGCGTTTCTACGCTGTGTACAAGACCTTTTACTAATGGGAGTGATCCACCCAGTTCCGCGGTCGGAACACGGACAAGGGTTTTACTCAAATCTGTTTGTGGTTCCCAAAAAAGAGGGAACCTTCAGACCAATCTTGGACTTAAAGATCCTAAACAAATTCCTAAGAGTTCCATCGTTCAAAATGGAAACTATTCGGACCATCTTACCTATGATCCAAAAGGGTCAGTACATGACCACAGTGGATTTAAAGGATGCCTACCTTCACATACCGATTCACAAGGATCATTACCGGTATCTAAGGTTTGCCGTCCTAAACAGGCATTACCAGTTTGTAGCTCTTCCCTTCGGGTTAGCTACAGCTCCAAGAATCTTTACAAAGGTTCTGGGCTCTCTTCTGGCGGTACTAAGACCGCGAGGAATAGCGGTAGCTCCGTACCTAGACGACATTCTGATACAAGCGTCAAGTTTCCAAACTGCCAAGTCTCATACAGAGTTAGTTCTGGCATTTCTAAGGTCGCATGGGTGGAAGGTGAACCTAGAAAAGAGTTCTCTATTGCCACTCACAAGAGTTCCCTTCTTGGGGACTCTTATAGATTCTGTAGAAATGAAAATTTACCTGACAGAGGACAGGTTATCAAAACTTCTAAATGCTTGCCGTGTCCTTCATTCCATTCAACACCCGTCAGTGGCTCAATGCATGGAGGTAATCGGTTTAATGGTAGCGGCAATGGACATAGTACCTTTTGCACGCCTGCATCTCAGACCGCTGCAATTGTGCATGCTAAGTCAGTGGAATGGGGATTACTCAGATTTGTCCCCGATGCTAAATCTGGATCAAGAGACCAGAGATTATCTTCTATGGTGGCTTTCTCGGCCACATCTGTCCAGGGGGATGCCCTTTAGCAGGCCAGATTGGACGATTGTAACAACAGACGCCAGCCTGCTAGGTTGGGGCGCTGTCTGGAATTCCCTGAAGGCTCAGGGATCATGGATTCAGGAGGAGAGACTCCTTCCAATAAACATTCTGGAATTAAGAGGAGTTTTCAATGCCCTTCTGGCTTGGCCTCAGTTAGCAACTCTGAGGTTCATCAGGTTTCAGTCGGACAACATCACGACTGTGGCTTACATCAACCATCAGGGAGGGACAAGGAGTTCCCTAGCGATGATGGAAGTCTCAAAGATAATTCGCTGGGCAGAGTCTCACTCTTGCCACCTGTCAGCGATCCACATCCCAGGTGTGGAGAACTGGGAGGCGGATTTCCTAAGTCGCCAGACTTTTCATCCGGGGGAGTGGGAACTTCATCCGGAGGTGTTTGCCCAACTGCTTCAGCATTGGGGCAAACCAGATCTGGATCTCATGGCGTCTCGCCAGAACGCCAAGCTTCCTTGTTACGGATCCAGGTCCAGGGACCCGGGAGCGGTACTGATAGATGCTCTGACAGCACCTTGGGTTTTCAACATGGCTTATGTGTTTCCACCCTTCCCGATGCTTCCTCGATTGATTGCCAGGATCAAACAGGAGAGAGCATCGATGATTCTAATAGCGCCTGCGTGGCCACGCAGGACCTGGTATGCAGATCTAGTGGACATGTCGTCCTGTCCACCTTGGTCTCTGCCTCTGAGACAGGACCTTCTGATTCAGGGTCCTTTCAAACATCCAAATCTAATTTCTCTGAGGCTGACTGCTTGGAGATTGAACGTTTGATTCTATCAAAGCGGGGATTCTCGGAGTCAGTGATTGATACCTTAATACAGGCTAGGAAACCTGTTACCAGGAAAATTTACCATAAAATATGGCGTAAATACTTATATTGGTGCAAATCCAAGTGTTACTCATGGAGTAAGGTTAGGATTCCTAGGATATTGTCTTTTCTACAAGAAGGTTTAGAAAAGGGTTTATCTGCTAGTTCGTTAAAGGGACAGATCTCAGCTCTGTCTATCCTTTTACACAAACGTCTGTCAGAAGTTCCAGACGTTCAGGCTTTTTGTCAGGCTTTGGCTAGGATTAAGCCTGTGTTTAAGACTGTTGCTCCGCTGTGGAGCTTAAACTTAGTTCTTAACGTTCTGCAAGGTGTTCCGTTTGAACCCCTTCATTCCATTGATATCAAGCTGTTATCTTGGAAAGTTCTGTTTTTAATGGCTATTTCCTCGGCTCGAAGAGTCTCTGAGTTATCGGCCTTAAATTGTGATTCTCCTTATCTGATTTTTCATTCAGACAAGGTAGTTCTGCGTACTAAACCTGGGTTCTTACCTAAGGTAGTCACTAACAGGAATATCAATCAAGAGATTGTTGTTCCATCACTGTGCCCTAACCCTTCTTCAAAGAAGGAACGACTTCTGCACAATCTGGACGTCGTCCGTGCCCTGAAATTTTATTTGCAGGCAACTAAGGATTTTCGTCAAACTTCTTCCCTGTTTGTCGTTTATTCTGGACAGAGGAGAGGTCAAAAAGCTTCGGCTACCTCTCTCTCTTTTTGGCTTCGTAGCATAATACGTTTAGCATATGAGACTGCTGGACAGCAGCCTCCTGAAAGGATTACAGCTCATTCTACTAGAGCTGTGGCTTCCACTTGGGCCTTTAAGAATGAGGCCTCTGTTGAACAGATTTGCAAGCTGCAACTTGGTCTTCACTTCATACTTTTTCAAAATTTTACAAATTTGACACTTTTGCTTCTTCGGAGGCTGTTTTTGGGAGAAAGGTTCTACAGGCAGTGGTTCCTTCCGTGTAAAGATCCTGCCTTTCCCTCCCGTCATCCGTGTACTTTTAGCTTTGGTATTGGTATCCCATAAGTAATGGATGACCCGTGGACTGACTACACTTAACAGGAGAAAACATAGTTTATGCTTACCTGATAAATTCCTTTCTCCTGTAGTGTAGTCAGTCCACGGCCCGCCCTGTTGTTTACGGCAGGTCTAAAAAAAATTTAACTTAAACTCCAGTCACCACTGCACCCTATAGTTTCTCCTTTCTCGTTTGGTTTCGGTCGAATGACTGGGTGTGACGTAGAGGGGAGGAGCTATATAGCAGCTCTGCTTGGGTGATCCTCTTGCACTTCCTGTTAGGGAGGAGATATAATCCCATAAGTAATGGATGACCCGTGGACTGACTACACTACAGGAGAAAGGAATTTATCAGGTAAGCATAAATTATGTTTTTTGTGATTCAGATAGAGCATGCGATTTTAAGCAACTTTCTAATTTACTCCTATTATCAATGTTTCTTCTTTCTCTTGCTATATTTATATAAAAAAGAAGGCATCTAAGCTTTTTTCTTGGGTTCAGTACTCTGGACAGCAGTTTATGATTGGTGAATGAATTTATCCACCAATCAGCAAGGACAACCTAGGTTGTTCACCAAAAATGGGCCGGCATCTAAACTTACATTTTTGCATTTCAAATAAAGATACCAAGAGAATAAAGAACATTTGATAATAGGAGTAAATTAGAAAGTTGCTTAAAATGTCATTCTCTATCTGAATCACTAAAGAAAAAATTTGGTTACAGTGTCCCTTTAACAAGAAATAATTATTGAAAAGTTTTTCAAGAGTGGGTTTAATTTCCTCTACAAGCATTTTATAATACTCTGCCGGGAGGCAATCTGGGCCAGCTGCCTTGTTTAGCTTAGCTTTTTCTATAGCTTCCCCTATCTCTTTGACTTAGATCGGAGCATTAAGCTTCTCTAGAAGATCTTCTGAGACTTTAGGAATTTTGATTTGTGCCCAGAATTTTTCTTGATTCTGAGTATGATTGCTGCTATTGTTGTATAGCTCTTGATAGTAAGAATGAAAAATCCTACTTATATTAGGCGATTCCGTATATCTCTTATTTTTATCTCTGATTACTAAGATAAGGTGTTTTTTTTTCTTCTATTTTTAGCTAATTTGGCAAGATATTTGGTAGAACATCCATAATATCCTTTAAATCGTAGGTTTAGCTTTGTCTCTTCTTCTAGAGATTTCTGTTTAAGAAAAATATCCCTTTCCTGTCTAGCTCGAAAGTAGCTCTCCCAATGAGGGCGAGTAGGATTACTGTAAAATCTCCTATAACTATTTCTAACTTGATTGACTAATTGGACTTCTCTCAAATTGTCTTTCCTCTTCTTCTTACATATATAAGCTTTTATTTCTCCCCTTAAATACGCTTTAGAAGCTTCCCAGAAAGTTTAAATTTTATGAAAATACAATATATTATGCATACAATAATCTTTCCATTTTTGCTTTAACCACAAAATAAATCTAATATTTTTATACATATAACGAGGAAAGAAAAATGTAAAATTTGTCTCTGTCTGCTTCACTGGGGCATGGAATGCTAATGATACTACCGCATGATCTGATATAACTATATCACCTATTTTAGCATCTATTTTTTGCAAAGAGAGAGATTCTGAGACTAAAATAAAATCAATTCTTGAAAATGTCCTAAATGTTTTAGATTTGCACGTAAAAATACGCTGCTCAGGGTTTTGAAGTCTCCATATATCTACTATTTTTATATCATGACAAAACTTTTTCATGTATTTAGCTTGTTTATTATATAAAGCTAGTTTTTTTTTTTTTGAAAACCTATAATTCGGGACAGAGTGAAAGATTAAAATCACCACCTATAATCAGATTATCAGATGAAAAAGGAAATAATTTAATCTTTAATTTTTCCCAGAATACTTTAAAGAAAAGATTTGGTGCGTATATATTACATAAAACAAATTTCAAACTATTGGTTTGTATTTGTAAAATAATATATCTCGCCTCCGGATCTAATTCCGTCTGTATTATATGGTATGTTAAATTTTTATTTAGTAGAATTGCCACCCCTAGTTTCCTACCACTACAAGGAGTGGCAACCACTTCCCCAACCCATCTAGTTCTTAATTTAGGTATCTCCATGTATTTTTTTTTTTTTTAAATTCGTTTTTATTAAAGGAATCAAGCGCTTACAACATCTTTACAATAGTCATTACATGTATAGACAGTGATTTCCTCGAATGAACAATTATGCAGTGATACAACAGTCTGGATTCCATTTCACAAGTGTGAACAGTTCAGTATGAGCAATTAAAAGTCATTGCCGAGGTGGTATGTCGCAGAAGTAATGTTCATAGTTCAGGTTTCAGCTCAAAGTTGCGCACTTCACTCCTTAAAACATTTTAATTTTAAACATTTAAAAAAACATTGAACACATGTAAAATAACTATCTATATAAATTTGACCAAGTTTCTTAGGCAATTTGACTGTGAATCTTTCCATTTTCAATAAAGAATAAGGAGTAGCTGAAGAGGGTGAGAGGGTGGGAGGAGGAGGAGGGGAGAGAGAAAAAAAAAAAAAAAAAAAAAAAAATGAAGTGTGTGTGGTAATCTGGGTTGAATATTCGGCTTGAGTCCCTTCCCTTCCCTTTAGAATAACATCACTTCCAAGGGTTCTCGGCTTTGTGTGTTCTGCCCTATGTGTTCTGCCCCTTCACCCAGTGTCATGAGTTGCATTGTTTCCAAGTGAGCAAAAGGTTTCAGCACCTGATTTCGAATGTCTGGGTCAAGTGAGTCTAGAAATGCCCCCCATTTTTTCAAGAAGGGGCGCAGTCTATGTTTTGTATCAAGTCGAACATCATATTGTTCCACAAAGAGTTGTTTAAGCAGTAGGTGTTTCAGTTGTGCTATTGTCGGAGCTTGTCTAATTAGCCATCTTGCAAGAATACATTGTCTAGCCAGGATAGTATATAATGTGAGGAATTTGTGTAACCTTTTGTGTGGGTTTTCCCATTTCAGCATGAAAATTTCTGCTTCTGTGAATTCTACGTCCACTTGCAGTGTAATTTTAAGCCAATATTGACATTGACTCCAGAACCTCCTTATCTTCGGGCAAGTGTAAAAATAGTGATGGAATGATGGGGTCGCAGCGCCACATTTAACACATCTATCCTGGATTGAGCTATTCCACTTCGATAGTCTATGGGGCGTGATGTAGTCCATGTGTAGGATCCTGACCTGTGCTTCTCTGTGTGATACTGCCATTGTTGCTTGCTGTGTGTGTTCTAGGCTCACCCTGACGTCTTGTGTCGTCACTACTGTTAAACAGATATTATTATACCTAATTGATATGTCCTCTAGGATCTGTGACTCTTTTTGTTGTATCAGGCGGGTGTATATATGAGAAAGAGAGAAGGACCCTGCTCTAAATAGTGTTTGGGAAACTGCAAAGGGTGACGCATCCCAAAATCCCACATTCGAGGATTGCAATGAAGTAATATAGTGGCGTAGCTGTAAGTAGGCGTAGAAGTGTTTATTTGGGATTGAGTATTTAGTTCTTAAATCTTGGAATGACCGTACCGCGTGGTGTAAGGGATCCAGGACATCTCCGACCAGCGTTAGGCCAGATTTATTCCAGATTCGGAATGGTTCCTGATCATTCCCCGCAGGGAAGTCTGGATTTCCAATTATTGGGATGAATTTTGGTGAGGGTATATCGGCTTTTAGGTGTTTATGGATTCCTTGCCAGGCCCTAAGAGGGTCTGTGTAGAGTATGTTATTATATATCTCTGGCGGGATCGTTTTTTGGTCTCCATAGGGTAGGTAGGACAGTGCCATAGGAGCCACCACTGCCCTTTCAAGGCTGGCATCACAGAAATGTTCTGTGTTCAGCTGCCAGTCTATGACAAGACGGGCCAATGTCGCCCAGTTATACAGTCTAAGATTCGGAAGGCCTAGCCCTCCCGCTGAGCATGGAAGCTGAAGCTTCTCCATTGCTATTCTCGGTTTGCCTTTTTTCCAAATGAACTGAGATATTGCTCGGTTAAGCGACTGTGTATCTGCTTTGGTCATGAGGAATGGCAGCATAAGCAAGGGATAGAGTATCTTGGGCAACATTGTCATCTTGATCAGGTTGACCCTGCCTGACAGTCCCAGAGGGAGATTAAGCCAATTGGATAGTTGTGATATGATTTGGGCACTTTTTTCAGAAATGTTCAATTTGTAGATGCTTGAGGGGTCCCTACGTAGGTGTATACCTAGATAGGTCAGTTTCTCCGTCACCTCAACAAATGGGAAGTCATGTGTGGATTGAGGGTGTTTATTGAGCCACATTACCTCCGATTTGGAGGCGTTTATTTTGTACCCGGAGAAGGTGCCGAAATCAACTATCGTGCGGAGGATATTGGGTATATGGGTTCGCGGGGAATCAACGAATAGTAGCATGTCATCCGCATATAGCGCAAGGTGTAGGGGGACTCCTTTAATTTTGATTCCTGGGAAAGTGTGTCTAAGCTTTATTGCCAATGGTTCTAGCGCCAAATTGAACAGCAGCGGGGACAGGGGGCATCCCTGCCTAGTGCCTCGCTGAAGAGGAAAGTCTCCCGAGAAAAGCCCATTGGAAAGGACCCGTGCCACCGGCTTATCGTAAATTTTACTTAATACATTTAGAAATGGGCCCTCAAAGCCGAACCTACGCAAAGAGTCCATCAGATGCGGCCATTCTACTCGGTCGAAGGCCTTCTCCGCGTCAAAGGACAGCAGGAAGGCCTCCGATGAGGCCTGTGTGGCACTGTCCTTCCCTTTTGACCAGTAATGTTCTATAACATGTAAGACCCTTCGGAGATTTACCACCGAGGTGCGCCCAAACACAAAGCCAGCTTGATCTGGGTGTATCAGGTCTGGCAGAATCGTCCGCAGCCTATTCGCCATAATTTTAGTGAACAGCTTATAGTCCACGTTTAGGAGCGAAATCGGTCTATAGGACTCTGGGAGTGAGTGGTCTTTACCAGGTTTGGGGATCAATGTGATATGAGCCGCCGTGAACTCTTTAGAGGGTTGTGTTTCAGTCAGCATCAAAGCATTGAATACTTTAATGAGTGTCGTAGTTAGTTGCGGTTGCAAAGCCTTGTAGAACTCCGATGGGAGTCCATCTGGGCCTGGTGTCTTACCTATGGGGAGACCTTTGATGGTGCTGATTAGTTCATCTCGTGTGATTGTGGCGTTTAGTGCGTCTCTTTGGTCTGAGCTAATTTGAGGTAGTTCTACTGAGCTCCAGAATTGAGCCATTGTTTCTGTTGGTGCTGGTGCTTGTTTAGTATAAAGAAGTGTATAGTATGATTTAAAACATTCCACTATGTTTTCAGGGTTGTTATATGTTTTATTTTTCCAGCGCAGAGCGCTTACTCCAGTTTTTACAGAGTGTGGTTTGGTTAGGGCCGCCAGTAGTTTGCCTGCTCTACTTCCATATCTATACATTTTACCCGCTGTCTTTAGCAGTCCTGCCGCTGCTTGTTGGTTTGTGAATGCTTCTAGGTCAGCTTTGGCAACTATGTATCTGTCATATGCTGTTCTTGACTCATTCTGTAAGTATAGTAGATAGGCCTGTCCCAGCTGTTCTTGCAAGGTTCTATATCTATATTGGGTTTTGTGTTTTACTTTTGCAACATAAGAGATTATATTGCCTGCCAGCACGGTTTTAGCTGTCTCCCAAAAGAGCTTAGGGTTGTCTACATGTGCTGCATTGTCTGTTGCAAAATCCGTCCAAGAGTGCTGTAAGAACTTAACAAAGGCTTCTGACTTGACTAAGTATGTGGGGAAACGAAGTATGTTCCTATTAGTTTGGTGTTTGGTGGTTCTCAGTGTTAGTTCTACCGGAGCATGGTCTGAGATTAGTATGTCGTGTATTCTACAACCCTGCACCTCATCTGATAATTTATTGGCTATAAGAAAGAGATCTATCCGAGATAGTGTATGTTTGGCCTTTGATAAGCATGTGTATTCTTTGCTTTCTGGATTATACAATCTCCATATGTCGCATGTATTAGTGTCCCTATGGAACATGTTAAATATTTTAGATTCGTATCTGGCTTTATAATTTTTTTTGGGGTCTTTAAGTCTGAGTGGTTCTAGCCATTGTCTGTCTAGTGTATGTGTAGGGGAGATATTGAAGTCCCCTCCAATTATCAATTTAGATCCCATATGGGGAACCAAGGTCTTTATCAAGTCTTGCCAGAACTTCGTATCTCTGTGGTTTGGCGCATACAAATTGCAGAATGTGTAATCTATGGAGTCTACTGTTGCTTCAGCTATGATATATCTACAGTTAGGATCTAGGTGAACGTTTTTAACACTGACAGCCACCCTCTTCCCAAATAGTATGGCTAGGCCTCTGCTGGCGCTGGTGTGGGAGCGGAAAACTACATGATTTACCCATTCTCTCTGTAATTTCTGGTGTTCTGTGTCTGTAAGGTGTGTCTCCTGTAACATTGCGATGTCGGCTCCTAATTTTCTAAGGTGGTTGAGGGCTGCCTTGCGTTTGATAGGAGTATTGAGACCCCCCACGTTCCACGTTATCACTTTAAGAGGCATTTGTACATGTTTGAGTTATGTCGTGTAGTGGAGAAAGAGAAAAAAAAAAAAAAAAAAAAGGAGGGGGAGGGGAGGAGAGAGGAAGGGAGAGCGAAGTAAGACAATAGGCATTCTTCATATTTATGAGTTGAACAGAACACGACTAGAATATTTTCCGATTTGTTGTAAGCGGTTCCTTGTGTCATTCTGAGAGTCTAGTCTAAAGAATAGTCTGGGTTGGGGAATAATTTTCTGTCCAGCGTAAGTGCAGTGGGTCATTTGTGAGAGTGGCAATCTCCCTATTGTTGTGTGTATCTTTCTGTTTTGCGAGTGCCCTTCATTTTTATCATTGTACACCTCCCTTGTAATGGTGTGAGTTATCAGGTGAGCAGAATTATCCAACGTGCAGGTTCTGTGTGTCGTGTAAGAAGGCGGGGGGCCTGTGTTAGGGGTGCTGCAAGTGAGTGTGGATGTGAGAGTGCTTTGTCCACACTATGTGAGGTGTGTTTGTAATGGTGGGTAAGTAGTGTCTTCCTGTCTTCCCTTCAGCTAGTTCTAGGCAGTTGAGTTTACCTATTTTGGTCATCCTATTCAAAACAAACATGGAACATTTAACAAAATAAAAGTACATGCGTTTCTTGGTTTTACCAGAGATTTCCTTTCTAGCCATCCTTAGGTTTACGTAGTTGGTATGTTAATATAGACAAATTAGAGCAAATGAAAACATTCAATGTAGTGCAGTAGCGTCTGTTACCGTTCTTGGTCATCTTATTCAAAACAATAATAAAAATAAAACATTTGACTAAACAATAATATATGTAATTATTTCTTTTCTTACCATCATTAGGTTTAATTAGCTGTCCTATTGATATAAAAACATTCAATGTAGTGCAGTAGAGTTTGTTACCGTTCTTGGTCATCTTATTCAAAACAATCATAAAACATTTAACTAAACAATAATATATGTAATTATCTCTTTTCTTTCCATCATTGGGTTTAATTAGCTGTCCTATTAATATAAACAAACAAATCAAAACCTTCAAACTTAATATAACAATAGCATTTTTAACTGTAGCTGATGCTTTGCAGGTGTATAACATTACCCTGGAGGTCAGAGGTGACCTCTCCTTATAGTAGTCCATCCTTGTGGTCCACGGACCTCTGTCAATCTTTAGATAGTGTCCCTTAATAATGAATTAGTTAGTTTGGATGTTAAACTGATATCTGCCCATTCCATAATGGGTGAAATCAGGCCGAATATGAGTAGGGGTGGATGTCCTCACTCTGGCTGTGAATTTTGTTCCGTGGCAAGGTAGCTCCTCAGAGCCTGGGGAGTATGGAAAAACTTGGGTCCATGCTGTGTCTGTAGCCTTAGTTTTGCTGGGAACAACAAAGCCACCTGTCTCCCCTGCTCATGTAACCGAGAGCATAGGGGTGCGAATTCTTTTCTTTGTCTTGTAACATCCAAGGAGAAATCTTGAAAAAGTAGGAGTTTTGATCCTTCATACAATATTTCTTTACGAGCCCGGTAAGCTCTTAGAAGTTTGAGTTTCTCTTGGAAATTCAGGCATCTGAAGATGACCTGCCGTGGTCTGGAATTGCTTTGCTCTAGGCCTCTTTCTGGACCTATACGATGGGCCCTCTCCACATCTATAGGCAATATATCTGGGTGTATGCCCAGAAGTTTGGGAAAGGTGAGCGCCGTGAACTCCAGCAGGCCTTTACCTTTGATAGCTTCTGGAATGCCTACTATACGCAGGTTGTTGCGACGGCTCCTGTTTTCCAGGTCATCAATACGATCTTGAAGTAGTTGTGATTTTTTTACCAGCTGTTTAATGGTGGTGTCTGCTGTCACTTGCCTGTCCTCTACATCCGAAATACGTGTTTCTGCTGCAGTGATTCTGGATGCAAACTGACGTACCTCACAAGTTAATGTGTCTACTCCCGTCTGTAAGGAGTCCATTTTTGGGAGGAAAAATGACTTCAGTTCATGTAATAAGGACTTATGGTCTAAACCTGGAGGGGCCGTCTGATCAGCCGTGTCAGGGGAGTCAAAATGGGTCTCCATGGGGTTCTTTTGTTGCTTTTTATTGTCTGTGCTTTTTGTTCTGTGCGACATATTTGTCGATTTGGGTGAAAGTTTGTAAAAGAATTTATCTACTTTCATCAATTCCCTCTATCCTCTTAGAGTTGGTTTTGCACAATTGTGCCTTCCTTCTATTTATCAATGAACACCAGCAGTCTCAGAAAGATTGGTATAGGGTAGATGTATAAGTGCGTGAGGGCTTAATGTGGCAGTTATCACAGTGTAATGCAGCGACAGCTTTATTTTTACTGGAAGTTGGAATTGTGAATGTTCTCTGTGGCCCTGTTACTGTTTTAAAATTGTTTGCCAATATCAGATTGGGGAGACACTATTAGCTGTAGCATAGGAAGGGTCTAAAGTCTCTCTGATGTCCTGTGCTGTGTGCTTATTCGCACGTGTTGTAAGGTGCTTAAGCTGGGTTTTGACCTCGTGGCACGCTTTGGCACTTTGTGAGTGAATTAGGTAGTTTTTTTTTTTATACTAAAGCTGTGTTGCCTGTTATGCCGGGTTTTAATCCCCTGTCCGGTTTTGGTTGTCCGTTAGTCAGGAGATGCCTGTATTACTATGGGCAGACTTAATATTATTATCTCAATAGTAATGCCTTAATAGTGTCTTAGTGCGGCACAGGTGTCCGCTGTTTTCACCGGTATCCTTGACTTCACTCTTATCAGACAATGTTCAGACCGGTATCTCAGTGTTAATAATATGTGGGTTTTCAGTGGGTTACCTGAATCCGTTTGGCGGGATTCCGATCAGGGCCACCGATCTACTGCGGAGGCAGCCAAGATGGCGTCTGCTCCAATTGCTGTTCAGGAGCTCCCGGTCGCCAGATCCGATGGATGGGGTCTGCACACTGCTGCTCAAAGTCGGCGAGGATGTGTACCTCCCGACAATACTTTTGGAGTGTGGGGCAAGGCAGTAACTTAGGGTGGAATCGTGGCAAAATTATTTCTGCTGCTCGGAGCTCCGTTCAGATGCAGCCGCCTTGTTAGCCCGCCTACCGGAAGTCCTATCTCCATGTATTTTAAATACGTTTCTTGTAAAAAAGCTATACTAGGTTCTTGGAGGCCTAAATTTTTGATTATAAGTTTCCGTTTCATTGGATTGGTAATTCCCCCCACATTCCAGGAGAGGACCTTAATATTCCCCATTATATCAACCATAGCTACCAATAGCGTAGAGGTTGATCATATCCCTGCCTCCTTTTTAATAGAACCCAGACCAAAAACGTCTGACTTTCCCATCTAGCTCTAGATAAATGTATCATTATATCTTTTCCTGAAACCACTATTACTACTACCAAATATATACTTAAAAGGCAATCAACATAATACAAATATGCATAAAAGATATAGATAAAAACCTGAGAAGCTACATAAGATCTTACCTTAAGATACCAACAAGAGGGGACTCATTTCACCCCTATTTATGAGGCCAGAGGAGAGGGGCGAGAGGGGGCAGGAGGCAGTACCAGAAGAGAGGGGGAGAGAAAAAAAAGAAAGAAAAACCTCTCTAACAAAAACAGCTACTTGAGCATTCCAATACATACAAAATAATATAATCTGTTTTAAACATTTGTAATCAACCATCATTTTAATTCTCATCTATCACACTCTAGAGTCAATAAATTCTTTTGCTTTAGAAGCATCAGTAAACACAAGATTATTGCCATTATCATCCACATAATCTTAGCCAGATATAATATGTGTGCTTTAATTTCCTTGTTTATCATCATGGTACATAAAGGAGACATAACTTTTCTTTTTTGAACTGTCTCATTAGAGAAGTCCTGAAATAAAATATTTTTTTTGTCAGCTATAGTAAAAGTGTCAAACTTCCTATATAGTCTCAGCATTTCTATTTTGTCCTGAAATCTTAGAAACTTGAATATACATAGCCTGTTCCTCACTACACCATTCTCAAAACATCTTTTGGGTCCTAGTCTATGTGCCCTTTCAATAGACAAGGGTAGGACTTGTGGGGGAAAGCCTAAGGCCTGTGGTAATGTAAGGGAGGTAAACTCAATCAGGTTTTCAAACTCTGGAGTTTCGGGAATAGCTCCTGTATGCACATTATTGTATTGCAACTGCTGTAAACTCCCATGTATTGTAAAGCATGCTCTGTTTGCAAAAGCTACACCTGAGCACAGTGACAGAGGCAGTGACGTCAGACAGCCGGTCTAATCCGAGGATACACTGAAGCAACCTGCTTGTGAGGGAGGCAAGGTAAATCCTGCTATGAGAGAGGTTGGTGTTTGGAGGGCTAATATACTGATGGTCCCAAACTGCGAGTGAGTTCAACTTATCTGGTAAGAGGAGGAGGCTGAATGAGATTATGTTGAGTACAGCAGTCATAGGCTACATTTTTCAAGCCGGGTAAATTTAATTCCTAAACAGCCAAGTTAAAGTGGAATACTCATATGCTAATACAGCTCTGAATGATAATAGAGCATTACAAGGAACTGTGAAAAGGCTCATTGCAAAGTTTAAACAAGCATTGTTTTCTTTAAAACATATGGATGGACAATCCTTAAGTATACTCTTTGGATGATGAACTGTCTATGTTTGAGATAGCAGAAGCTATAAAATGAATATGATACATGGACTATTTAAAACGTGCCCATTGAATAATATTGTAAGGTCTTAAAGGGACATATTATAAGTTGTAATGTACAGTTGTTAGCTTTCAATAGAAATTTTGGGAACTATTTAATTGAGATATTGGTGAAATTTTCACGTGGGAATTAATCTGTGTCTGGGAAATGCATAAATATGGATAATAAATATCTAATGGTTTGAAACTAAGAGTGCTGTTTTCCTTAACTTTTTGGAAATAGGTTTAACTGTACCCTTTTCATTTGTCTCTCTTGTCCTTTGGTTATATATATATATATATATATATATATATATATATATATATATATATATATTTATTTATTTACACATACATATACAGTTGTAATCAAAATTATTCAACACCCTTTGCAAAATAGGTTTAGTGTCAAAATTTACAGTCTTTTAGCTGTTTGCAATTAACAATTCAAACAAAAGCAATTGAAATAGCTCTAACACAATGAATGCTTTAAGTGGTTTCCCCAAATTCAACTGAAAATGCAACTTTTAATGAATTCTGTAGTTTCAAAATTATTCAACCCCCTGAATAGAATCCCTCACAACAGCACAAATATGTAAAACAAGTGTTGTCTCAAGCACACCTGATGACACTATTCAAGGGCTTCGTTGGTTCCACCAGGTGAACTTGACCTGGAACATATGAAATACCTGAACTGGCTAGGGATTTGTTAAGTGTTACATTTGATTGCATGTTAGAAATGTCAAAACAATGTTCCAAAAATTTAAGAAAAGAGATCATCGCCTTTCACAAACAAGAAACAGGATACAAAGAGATAGCGATGGCACTGAATGTTCCTAGAGACACCATTCAAAGCATAGTTTGCAAGTTCAAAGTTAAAGGAACACTGGTTACACTACCTGGACAAGGCAGAAAGAGGAAGCTATCAATGTTTGCAAGCAGATTTCTGAGAAGGCAGGTTGAGAAAAACCCTTGAGTGACTGCAAACGACTGGCTGCAAGACTTGGTGGCAACAGGCACTGAGGTTTCAGTTTGCACTGTAAGGCACATACTAAAAGCAGAAGGTTTCCATTGCAGAACTCCAAGGCATACATCACTACTGACCAACTGTGCAGAACTACTGACTACAACTGTGTATATATATATATATATATATATATATATATATATATATATATATATATATATATATATATATATATATATATATATATAAAAATTGTAATATCTATTTAAAAATAAAAAGAACATTATATTCTAAGTGAAGAACATGGGCATTCATTGGGCTCCAAAGTATGTGTATGTATATGTATATGTGTGTGTATGTATGTATGTATATGTGTGTGTGTGTGTGTGTGTATGTATGTATGTACAGGGAGTGCAGAATTATTAGGCAAATTAGTATTTTGACCACATCATCCTCTTTATGCATGTTGTCTTACTCCAAGCTGTATAGGCTCGAAAGCCTACTACCAATTAAGCATATTAGGTGATGTGCATCTCTGTAATGAGAAGGGGTGTGGTCTAATGACATCAACACCCTATATCAGGTGTGCATAATTATTAGGCAACTTCCTTTCCTTTGGCAAAATGGGTCAAAAGAAGGACTTGACAGGCTCAGAAAAGTCAAAAATAGTGAGATATCTTGCAGAGGGATGCAGCACTCTTAAAATTGCAAAGCTTCTGAAGCGTGATCATCGAACAATCAAGCGTTTCATTCAAAATAGTCAACAGGGTCGCAAGAAGCGTGTGGAAAAACCAAGGCGCAAGATAACTGCCCATGAACTGAGAAAAGTCAAGCGTGCAGCTGCCAAAATGCCACTTGCCACCAGTTTGGCCATATTTCAGAGCTGCAACATCACTGGAGTGCCCAAAAGCACAAGGTGTGCAATTCTCGCCAGAAACACGGACCCTCAAGCTCCATTCGGCGCTTGATATATGTGCCCCTACGTTTGTAAAAAGCTTACAGTTATTTTAGAAGTATTTGACCGGTATATAATGAGAAATTTTGCCCAAAGAGCTTATATTCTATAGGCGTATAATAAGAGACTGCTAAGAGAGCTTACTTTTAGCGGTAACTCTGAATATTTCAATTATTTAGCTAGCTATTGCCTTTAGTTCTGTTGGCTTTCAGCACTTAGTATTATGTTTGGGGAAGCATGGTTCCGATCAGCCAATAGAATGCGAGCTCAATCTGATTGGCTGATTGGATCAGCCAATCGGATTGAACTTGAATCTGATTGGCTGATTCAATCAGCCAATCAGAATTTTCCTACCTTAATTCCGATTGGCTGATAGAATCCTATCAGCCAATCGGAATTCGAGGGACGCCATCTTGGATGACGTCCCTTAAAGGAGCCTTCATTCGTCGGTAGTCCGTCGGGGAAGAAGGATGTTCCGCGTCGGCGGAATGAAGATGGATCCTGAAGAAAAAGATTGAAGACCCCACTTGGAAGATGACATCGTCCGGATGGAAGACTTCTTCAGCGCCGCTTGGAAGATGACATCGCCCGGATGGAAGACTTCTTCAGCGCCGCTTGGAGGATCACTTCATCGGATGGAAGACTTCTTCAGCGCCCCTTGGAGGATAACTTCTGCCGCTCCGGATCTCCTCTTCGGTTCCATCGGTGGGTCGGCTGGCTGAAGACAACTCAAGGTAGAATGATCTTCAGGGGGGTAGTGTTAGGTTTATTTAAGGGGTGTTTGGGTTAGATTAGG
Organism: Bombina bombina; assembly: GCF_027579735.1. NCBI lineage: Eukaryota > Metazoa > Chordata > Amphibia > Anura > Bombinatoridae > Bombina > Bombina bombina. The sequence goes on along the minus strand of NC_069505.1, from coordinate 85,657,985 downwards.
GGTATGTGGGTGGTGGGTTTTAATGTTGGGGAGGGTTGTATTTTTCTTTTACAGGCAAAAGAGCAGTTTTCTTTGGGGCATGCCCCGCAAAAGGCCCTTTTAAGGGCTGGTAAGGTAAAAGAGCTTTGAACTTTTTTAATTTAGAATAGGGTAGGGCATTTTTTTATTTTGGGGGGCTTTGTTATTTTATTAGGGGGCTTAGAGTAGGTGTAATTAGCTTAAAATTGTTATAATATTTTTCTAATGTCTGTAAATATTTTTTTTTTATTTTTTGTAACTTAGTTCTTTTTTATTTTTTGTACTTTAGTTAGTTTATTTCATTGTATTTATTTGTAGGTATTGTATTTAATTAATTTATTGATAGTGTAGTGTTAGGTTTAATTGTAGATAATTGTAGGTATTTTATTTAATTAATTTATTGATAGTGTAGTGTTAGGTTTAATTGTAACTTAGGTTAGGATTTATTTTACAGGTAATTTTGTAATTATTTTAACTAGGTAGCTATTAAATAGTTATTAACTATTTAATAGCTATTGTACCTAGTTAAAATAAATACAAAGTTGCCTGTAAAATAAATATTAATCCTAAAATAGCTACAATATAATTATAATTTATATTGTAGCTATATTAGGATTTATTTTACAGGTAAGTATTTAGCTTTAAATAGGAATAATTTATTTAATAAGAGTTAATTTATTTCGTTAGATTTAAATTATATTTAATTTAGGGGGGTGTTAGGGTGAGGGTTAGACTTAGCTTTAGGGGTTAATACATTTATTAGAGTAGTGGTGAGGTCCGGTCGGCAGATTAGGGGTTAATACTTGAAGTTAGGTGTCGGCGATATTAGGGAGGGCAGATTAGGGGTTAATACTATTTATTATAGGGTTATTGAGGCGGGAGTGAGGCGGATTAGGGGTTAATACATTTATTATAGTAGCGGTGAGGTCCGGTCGGCAGATTAGTGGTTAATAATTGTAGGTAGGTGGAGGCGAATTTGGGGGCGGCAGACTAGAGGTTAATAAATATAATATAGGGGTCAGCGGTGTTAGGGGCAGCAGATTAGAGGTTCATAGGGATAACGTAGGTTGCGGTGGTGTACGGAGCGGCAGATTAGGGGTTAAAAAAATTTAATAGAGTGCCGGCGATGTGGGGGGGCCTCGGTTTAGGGGTGCATAGGTAGTTTATGGGTGTTAGTGTACTTTAGAGCACAGTAGTTAAGAGCTTTATGAACCGGCGTTAGCCCAGAAAGCTCTTAACTCCTGGCTTTTTTCTGCGGCTGGAGTTTTGTCGTTAGATTTCTAACGCTCACTTCAGCCAAGACTCTAAATACCAGCGTTAGAAAGATCCCATTGAAAAGATAGTATACACAATTGGCGTAGGGGGATCTGCGGTATGGAAAAGTCGCAGCTGGAAAGTGAGTGTTAGACCCTTGCCTACACAACTCTAAATACCAGCGGTAGCCGAAAACCAGCGTTAGGAGCCTTTAACGCTGGTTTTGATGGCTAACGCCAAACTCTAAATCTAGGCGACAGTGTGCACAATTGTTAGGCAAGTTAGTATTAAATCATAATTTTTATGTATTTTGTACAACTCCAAGCTGTTTAAACTTGAATGCTTATTGGAGGGTGTGTCCTTAGGAGATTAACACCCTATATCAAGGTGTGCATAATTATTAGGCAGCTTCTTTTCCTCTGGCAAAATGGGCCAAAAAAGAGATTTAACTGACTCTGAAACGTCAAAAATTTTAAAAAGTCTTTCAGAGGGATACTGCACTCTTTAAATTGCTAAGTTTTGGGGGCATGATCACAGGACCATCACATTTTTTGTTGCAAATAGTCAACAGGGTAGCAAGAAACATGTTGAGAAAAAAATACGCAAATTAACCACCAAAGATTTGAGAGTAATCAAACTTGAATCTATCAGGGACCCATTATCCTCCAGCGCTGTCATATTCCAGAACAGCAACATACCTGGAGTGCCAAGAAGTACAAGGTGTTCAGTGCTCAGAGACATGGCCAAGTTTAGGAAGTCTAAAACCCGACCACCACTGAACAAGACACATACATTAAAACGTCAAGACTGGGCCAAGAATTATCTGAAGACATCATTTTCAAAGGTTATATGGACTGATGAGATGAGAGCAACTCTTGACGGACCAGATGGATGAGCCCGTGGCTGGATCAGTAATGTGCACAGAGCTCCACTTTGACTCAGACGTCAGCAAGGTGGTGCTGGGGTACTGGTATGGACTGGTATTATTAAAGATAATCTAGTTGGGCCTTTTCCCATTGAAAATTGACTCAAAATGAACTCCCAAACCTACTGCCAGTTTTAAAAGACACTTTCTTCAAGCAGTGGTACAGGAAAAATTATTTGTACAGGACAAGGCTCAATCACGTGCATTGAAGAACTCTATTCTGTGGCTACCCAGTAAAGGCCTTAAAGATGAAAGAATAATGACATGGCCCCCTTCCTCACCTGACCTAAACCCTATTGAAACGTGTAGTCCCTTCTTAAACGGAGATTTATGGTGAAGGAAAACAGTACACCTCTCTGAACAGTGTCTGGGAGTCTGTGGTTGCTGCTGCACAAAAAGCTGATCGTCAACAGTTCAACAAAACTGACAGACTGAATGGATGGAAGGCTTAGGACTGTTATTGAAAAGAAGGGTGGCTATATTGGTCACCGGTTGTTTTTGCAAATGTTAGAAATGTTTATTTGTAAATTTTGAGTTGTTTGTTTATTATTCTCATTTTAACAGATGAAAATAAACAATTGAGATGTGAAAATTTTAGTTTTTCATTTAGTTGCATAATAATTCTGCACACTAATAGTTGCCCAATAACTGTGCACATATAGATATTCTCCTAAGAAAGCCAAAACCTCACTTTTACTTTCTTAAATATTCAGGTTTATTAACATTTTGGATTGACCGAGAGCACTGTAGTTGTTCAATAATCAAATGACTCCTCAAAAATACAACTTGCCTAATAATTGTGCACATATATATATATATATATATATATATATATATATATATATATATATATATATACACATATACTGACACCCCTGCATTTCTGTCAGATAATGCACCACTTTTCCCAGAAAATTGTTGCAAATGTTTAGACATTCTCATTCCACGCAAAAATCCACAAATGGACTGGTCAAAATTATTGGCACCCTCAAATCATTGGTAGCTCACCCCTTGGAAATAATAACTGAAATAATTCACTTCCTGTAACCATCAATGAGCTTCTTACACCTCTCTACTGGAATTTTGGACCACTCTTCTTTCTCCAACTGCTACAGGTCTCTCAGATTTTAAGGGTTCCTTTTCCCATCTGCTGTTTTGAGATATATCCACAGGTGCTCTGTGGGATTGAGATCTGGACTCATTGCTGGCCAGTTCAGTATTCTCCAGTGCTTTGTCTTAAACCATTTCTGGGTGCTTTTTGATGTGTGCTTTGAGTCATTGTCCTGCTGTAAGACACATGACCTCTGACGGAGACCCATCTTTCTGACACTGGGCCCTACATTGCACCACATAATTATTTGGTAGTCTTCAGATTTCATAATGCCATGCACACAGTCATCCAGTGCCTGAAGCAGCAAAGCAACCCCAAAACATCAGTGAACCTCCACCATGTTTGACTGTAGATACTATATTATTTTCTTTAAAAGCCTCATTTCTTTTTCTGAAAACAGTAAAATTATGGACTTTACAAAAAAGCTGTAAGTTTTTTCAAGTCTGTTGAGAGCACATTCTCCCAAAATGATTTTGGCTTCCTCTGGTAATTTTGGCAAACTCCAATCAGGCTTTTTATCTTTCTGTGTCAGCAGTGGGGTCCTACTAGTTCTCCTACCATAGCATCCCTTTTCATTCAGATGGCGACGTATAGTGCAAGCTGACACATTTGTACCCTGTGCCTGAAATTTAGCTTGAATTTGATCGAGGTTCTTTATACACCATTCAAATAATACTTTGTTGCAATCATTGATCAACTTTTCTCTTTCGTCCACATCCAGGGAGATTAGCTACAGTGCATTAGGCTGTAAACTTCTTGACAATGTTGCGCACAGTGGAAACAAAAGCATTAAAGGGACATGAAACTCAATTTTTTTCTTTCTAATTCCCTACTTTAATCACATTTTCTTTATTCTTTTGATATATTTTGTTGAAAATCAGGCATGTATGCTCAAGAGCATGCACATTTCTGGAGCCTTATATGGCAGCAGTTTTGCAAGAATATTATACATTTGCTAGATCGCTATATGGCAGCACTATTTCCTAGTGCTACCTAGGTATCTCTTCAACAAAGATTACCATAGGAACGAAGTAAATTTGATGATAAAAAAAGTAAATTGGAACCTTTTAAAAATTGTACGCTCTGGTTTGTCACATTTTTTTTCAACCTGTTTAGGGAGGTTTGTGTCATGTAAAGACAAGAGCAAAAAAAAAAAATCTTTAATGTGCAATTAAAAAATATAATATAGATTCTCTTAAACAAACAATCTACTTAGAAGTTTTAGAAATATCTAATCTAAAATTGTGAAGTCTGGCTGAAGACATCTGTGGCAGGCCTTGACACTCAATCATGGTACTGTTTGCCGATTTCCCACTCTGCTTTTTAGGGCTTCTCATGCTCTGTTGCTGTTAAAGGGACATAGAAACCCAATATGAATAATACAGAACCTACAATTTTAAACCACATTACTATTTACTTTTATTAATAAAGTCACTTAATTCTCTTGTTATCTTTAGTTGAAGGAGCAGCAACGCGATACTGGGAGCTGTCTGAACACATTGGGTGAGCCAATGACAAGAGGCATATGTGTGCAGCCACAAATCAGCACCTAGCTCCCAGTAGTGCATTGCTTCTCCTGACCCTACCTAGGTATGCTTTTCAACAAAGGATACAAAAAGAACAATGCAAATTAGATAATACAAGTGAATAGAACGCCTAGATTCCGAGTCTTGTGTTAGCCTTAAAAAGCAGCGTTGAGGGGCCCCAATGCTGCTTTTTAAAGCTCGCTGGTATTACGAGTCTGACAGGTACAGGTGTACCGCTCACATTTTTCTGCAATTTTAGCATAACGCAAATCCCCTTACGTCAATTGCGTATCCTATCCTTTCAATGGGATTTTCCTAATGCCGGTATTACAGTTGCTTGAAAAAGTGAGCGGTACACCCTCTCCTGTCAAGACTCCTACCGCATTAACGCTATAACATAAAACTCTTAACTAAAGTGTTAAAAAGTACACTAACACTCATAATCTACCTATTAACCCCTAAACCGAGGCCCCCCCCATCGCAAACACTATAATACAATTATTTAACCCCTAATCTGCCGACCGGACATCTCCGCCACTTAAATAAATGTATTAACCCCTAAAGCGCCACACTCTCGCCTCACAAACACTAGTTAAATTTTATTAACCCCTAATCTGCCATCCCTAAAATCGCTGCCACCTACCTACATTTATTAACCCCTAATCTGCCACCCCCAACGTTGCCGCTACTATACTAAATGTATTAACCCCTAAACCTAAGTCTAACCCTAACACCCCCCTAACTTAAATATAATTTAAATAAAATTACTACAATTAAATAAATTATTCCTATTTAAAACTAAATACTTACCTATAAAATAAACCATAAGATAGCTACAATATAACTAATAGTTACATTGTAGCCATCTTAGGGTTTACTTTTATTTTACAGGCAACTTTGTATTTATTTTAACTAGGTACAATAGTTATTAAATAGTTATTAACTATTTAATAACTACCTAGCTAAAATAAATACAAATTTACCTGTAAAATAAGCCCTAACCTAAGTTATAATTACACCTAACACTACAATGTAATTATATTAATTACCTAAACTAACTACAATTAATTACAATTAAATTAAATAAACTAGATTACGAAAACCCCCCACTAAATTACAGAAAATAAAAAAAGAAATTACAATTTTTTAAACTAATTACACCTAATCTAATCCCCCTAATAAAATAAAAAGCCCCCCCAAAATAAAAAATCCCTACCCTATACTAAATTACAAATAGCCCTTAAAAGGGCCTTTTGTGGGGCATTGCCCCAAAGTAATCAGCTCATTTACTTGTCCTCCAAGAAGCCAGGCAGAAGTGGTCCTCCATACGGCAGAAGTCTTCATCTGATCCCGGCAGAAGAGGTCCTCCAGACGGCAGAAGTCTTCATCCAGGCGGCATCTTCTATCTTCATCCTTCCGGTGCGGAGCGGGTCCATCTTCAATCCAGCCGACGCGTAGCATCCTCTTCAAACGAAGTCCTAACGAAGAATGAAGGTTCCTTTAAATGACATCATCCAAGATGGCGTCCCTTGAATTCTGATTGGCTGATAGAATCCTATCAGCCAATCGGACTTAAGGTAGGAAAAATCCTATTAGCTGATGCAATCAGCCAATCGGATTTAAGTTCAATCTGATTGGCTGATCCAATCAGCCAATAGGATTGACCTCACATTCTATTGGCTGATTGGAACAGCTAATAGAATGCAAGGTCAATTCTATTGGCTGATTGGATCACCTAATCGGATTGAACTTCAATCTGATTGGCTGATGCATCAGCCAATATAATTTTTCCTACCTTAATTCTGATTGGCTGATAGGATTCTATCAACCAATCAGAATTCAAGGGACGCCATCTTGGATGACGTCATTTAAAGGAACCTTCATTCTTCGTTAGGACTTCATTTGAAGAGGATGCTCCACGTCGGATGGATTGAAGATGGACCCGTTCCGCACCGGAAGGATGAAGATAGAAGATGCCGCCTGGATGAAGACTTCTGCTGTCTGGGGGACCTTTTCTGTGCGGATTGGATGAAGATTTCTGCCTTATGGAGGACCACTTCTGCCTGGCTTGCTAGGTGAAGATGTCTCAAGGTAGAGTGATCTTCAAGGGGTTAGTGTTAGGTTTTATTAAGAGGGGATTGGGTGGGTTTTAGAGTAGGGTTGGGTGTGTGGGTGGTGGGTTTTAATGTTGAGGGGTATTGTATTTTTTTTTTACAGGTAAAAGAGCTGATTACTTTGGGGCAATGCCCTGCAAAAGGCCCTTTTAAGGGCAATTTGTAATTTAGTATAGGGTAGGGATTATTTTTATTTTGGGGGCTATTTTATTTTATTAGGGGGATTAGATTAGGTGTAATTAGTTAAAAATTTGTAATTTCTTTTTTATTTTCTGCAATTTAGTGTTTGTTGTTTTTCGTTCTTTAGTTTATTTAATTTAATTGTAATTAATTGTAGTTAGTTTAGGTAATTAATTTAATTATAGGGTAGTGTTAGGTGTAATTGTAACTGAGGTTAGGGTTTATTTTACAGGTACTTTTGTATTTATTTTAGCTAGGTAGTTATTAAATAGTTAATAACTATTTAATAACTATTCTACCTAGTTAAAATAAATACAAAGTTGCCTGTAAAATTAAAAATAAACCCTAAGATGGCTACAATGTAACTATTAGTTATATTGTAGCTAGCTTATGGTTTATTTTATAGTTAAGTATTTAGTTTTAAATATGAATAATTTAGTTAATTGTAGTAAATTTATTTAGATGTATTTAAATTATATTTAAGTTAGGGGGGTGTTAGGGTTAGAGTTAGACTTAGGTTTAGGGGTTAATAACTATATATTAGTGCCGGTTATGTTGGCAGTGGCAGATTAGAGGTTAATAAATTTAATATAGTTGCGGCGACATTGGTGGCAGAAGATTAGGGGTTAATAACTATAATGTAGGTGTCGGCGATGTTGGGGGCAACAGATTAGGGGTTCATAGGTATAATGTAGGTGGCGGCGGTGTCCGGAGCGGCAGATTAGGGGTTAATAATATAATGCAGGTGGTGACGATGTCGGGGGCGGCAGATTAGGGGTTAATAAGTGTAAGATTAGGGGTGTTTAGACTCGGGGTTCATGTTAGGGTGTTAGGTGTAGACATAAAATGTATTTCCCCATAGGAAACAATGGGGCAGTGTTAAAAGCTGAACGCTGCTTTTTTGCAGGTGTTAGGTTTTTTTTTCAGCCGATTCTGCCCCATTGTTTCCTATTGGGAAATCGTGCACAAACACGTTTAGCCAGCTTACCGTATCGCTACCGTAAGCAACGCTGGTATTACAGTGAGATGTGGAGCTAAATTTTGCTCAACGCTCAATTTTCAGAGGCTATCGCCGGATTGCAGAAAACTCGTAATACCAGCGTTGTCTTAAGTGAGCGGTGAGAAAAAAAGCCTCGTTAGCACCGCACACGATTACCAACAAAAACTTGTAATCTAGACGGAAGAGTCTCTAATAATGACATACTCTATCTGAACCATTAACATTTAACATTTAGTTAAGTGCTTCTTAATTAACATAACTCATAATTAAATCTGTTGATTCTATTTAGAAGCAAAAAGGAAAAAGGAGTATTCAAATGTTATCCATTTATGCCGCTACTATACTAAATGTATTAACCCCTAAACCTAAGTCTAACCCTAACACCCCCCTAACTTAAATATAATTTAAATAAAATTACTACAATTAAATAAATTATTCCTATTTAAAACTAAATACTTACCTATAAAATAAACCATAAGCTAGCTACAATATAACTAATAGTTACATTGTAGCCATCTTAGGGTTTACTTTTATTTTACAGGCAACTTTGTATTTATTTTAACTAGGTACAATAGTTATTAAATAGTTATTAACTATTTAATAACTACCTAGCTAAAATAAATACAAATTTACCTGTAAAATAAGCCCTAACCTAAGTTATAATTACACCTAACACTACAATGTAATTATATTAATTACCTAAACTAACTACAATTAATTACAATTAAATTAAATAAACTAGATTACGAAAAACCCCCACTAAATTACAGAAAATAAAAAAAGAAATTACAATTTTTTAAACTAATTACACCTAATCTAATCCCCCTAATAAAATAAAAAGCCCCCCCAAAATAAAAAATCCCTACCCTATACTAAATTACAAATAGCCCTTAAAAGGGCCTTTTGTGGGGCATTGCCCCAAAGTAATCAGCTCATTTACTTGTCCTCCAAGAAGCCAGGCAGAAGTGGTCCTCCATACGGCAGAAGTCTTCATCTGATCCCGGCAGAAGAGGTCCTCCAGACGGCAGAAGTCTTCATCCAGGCGGCATCTTCTATCTTCATCCTTCCGGTGCGGAGCGGGTCCATCTTCAATCCAGCCGACGCGTAGCATCCTCTTCAAACGAAGTCCTAACGAAGAATGAAGGTTCCTTTAAATGACATCATCCAAGATGGCGTCCCTTGAATTCTGATTGGCTGATAGAATCCTATCAGCCAATCGGACTTAAGGTAGGAAAAATCCTATTAGCTGATGCAATCAGCCAATCGGATTTAAGTTCAATCTGATTGGCTGATCCAATCAGCCAATAGGATTGACCTCACATTCTATTGGCTGATTGGAACAGCTAATAGAATGCAAGGTCAATTCTATTGGCTGATTGGATCACCTAATCGGATTGAACTTCAATCTGATTGGCTGATGCATCAGCCAATATAATTTTTCCTACCTTAATTCTGATTGGCTGATAGGATTCTATCAACCAATCAGAATTCAAGGGACGCCATCTTGGATGACGTCATTTAAAGGAACCTTCATTCTTCGTTAGGACTTCATTTGAAGAGGATGCTCCACGTCGGATGGATTGAAGATGGACCCGTTCCGCACCGGAAGGATGAAGATAGAAGATGCCGCCTGGATGAAGACTTCTGCTGTCTGGGGGACCTTTTCTGTGCGGATTGGATGAAGATTTCTGCCTTATGGAGGACCACTTCTGCCTGGCTTGCTAGGTGAAGATGTCTCAAGGTAGAGTGATCTTCAAGGGGTTAGTGTTAGGTTTTATTAAGAGGGGATTGGGTGGGTTTTAGAGTAGGGTTGGGTGTGTGGGTGGTGGGTTTTAATGTTGAGGGGTATTGTATTTTTTTTTTACAGGTAAAAGAGCTGATTACTTTGGGGCAATGCCCTGCAAAAGGCCCTTTTAAGGGCAATTTGTAATTTAGTATAGGGTAGGGATTATTTTTATTTTGGGGGCTATTTTATTTTATTAGGGGGATTAGATTAGGTGTAATTAGTTAAAAATTTGTAATTTCTTTTTTATTTTCTGCAATTTAGTGTTTGTTGTTTTTCGTTCTTTAGTTTATTTAATTTAATTGTAATTAATTGTAGTTAGTTTAGGTAATTAATTTAATTATAGGGTAGTGTTAGGTGTAATTGTAACTGAGGTTAGGGTTTATTTTACAGGTACTTTTGTATTTATTTTAGCTAGGTAGTTATTAAATAGTTAATAACTATTTAATAACTATTCTACCTAGTTAAAATAAATACAAAGTTGCCTGTAAAATTAAAAATAAACCCTAAGATGGCTACAATGTAACTATTAGTTATATTGTAGCTAGCTTATGGTTTATTTTATAGTTAAGTATTTAGTTTTAAATATGAATAATTTAGTTAATTGTAGTAAATTTATTTAGATGTATTTAAATTATATTTAAGTTAGGGGGGTGTTAGGGTTAGAGTTAGACTTAGGTTTAGGGGTTAATAACTATATATTAGTGCCGGTTATGTTGGCAGTGGCAGATTAGAGGTTAATAAATTTAATATAGTTGCGGCGACATTGGTGGCAGAAGATTAGGGGTTAATAACTATAATGTAGGTGTCGGCGATGTTGGGGGCAACAGATTAGGGGTTCATAGGTATAATGTAGGTGGCGGCGGTGTCCGGAGCGGCAGATTAGGGGTTAATAATATAATGCAGGTGGTGACGATGTCGGGGGCGGCAGATTAGGGGTTAATAAGTGTAAGATTAGGGGTGTTTAGACTCGGGGTTCATGTTAGGGTGTTAGGTGTAGACATAAAATGTATTTCCCCATAGGAAACAATGGGGCAGTGTTAAAAGCTGAACGCTGCTTTTTTGCAGGTGTTAGGTTTTTTTTTCAGCCGATTCTGCCCCATTGTTTCCTATTGGGAAATCGTGCACAAACACGTTTAGCCAGCTTACCGTATCGCTACCGTAAGCAACGCTGGTATTACAGTGAGATGTGGAGCTAAATTTTGCTCAACGCTCAATTTTCAGAGGCTATCGCCGGATTGCAGAAAACTCGTAATACCAGCGTTGTCTTAAGTGAGCGGTGAGAAAAAAAGCCTCGTTAGCACCGCACACGATTACCAACAAAAACTTGTAATCTAGACGGAAGAGTCTCTAATAATGACATACTCTATCTGAACCATTAACATTTAACATTTAGTTAAGTGCTTCTTAATTAACATAACTCATAATTAAATCTGTTGATTCTATTTAGAAGCAAAAAGGAAAAAGGAGTATTCAAATGTTATCCATTTATATAGTCTTATAGCATCCACAACATAAAAAAGTGGTAAACTTGAGCTCCCATTTCAAGGTTCAGAAGCACGTCCTGCTGTCTTTTCTGACATTTTTTCCAGGATGTTAAAACAAATCTGGTTTGCTGATGACTGATTGGCCACTCTTTAAGCTGCCTCAGTCAGTGGAGTATTTAGGTATTGTGCTTTCCTAGGCACTCAAATTTCTGTTGCCCCCCCCCCCATACCCCCACCCACCCCCAATGTTTTATGCCTTTTTTGATGGGTTTTTTTTGGTAGGGAGTAATGTGAATTTGATTTTTTTCATGGAATTTCCAAAATAAATGTTCACAAGGACTTGCAAATCACTTGCATAATATACACACACAGTTATACACATACACACACAAATATATCTATTTATTTCTGCAATATATATATATAAACATAGATTTCTTGATACAATGCTTCCCCAAACATAATACTAAGTGCTGAAAGCCAACAGAACTAAAGGCAATAGCTAGCTAAACAATTGAAATATTCAGAGTTACCGCTAAAAGTAAGCTCTCTTAGCAGTCTCTTATTATACGCCTATAGAATATAAGCTCTTTGGGCAAAATTTCTCATCATACTCAAATATTTCTAAAATAACTGTAAGCTTTTTACAAACATAGGGGCACATTTATCAAGCGCCGAATGGAGCTTGAGGGTCCGTGTTTCTGGCGAGCCTGCAGTCTCGCCAGAAACACTAGTTATGAAGCAGTGGTCTAAAGACCGCTGCTCCATAACCTGTACGCCTGCTCGGAGCAGGCGGACAGAGATTGCCGCATTTCAACCCGATCGAGTACGATCGGGTTGATTGACAACCCTCTGCTAGCGACCGGTTGGCCGTGAATCTGCAGGGGGCGGCGTTGCACCAGCAGCTCACAAGAGCTGCTGGTGCAATGCTGAATATGGAGAGCGTATTGCTCTCCGCATTCAGTGAGGTCTGTCGGACCTGCTCCGCACTGTCAGATCAGGTCCGGCAGACCTTTGTTAAATAGGCTGCATAGCCACAAAAAAGTGCTGCCCCCTCTCCATTCTGCTGACCTAGGCAAGAACCTTGTTTGCCTAGGCCAAAATATGCCCCTGGCCTCAGTCCTCCCAGTTTTACCCACTCCCTACCCAGATTTGCTACTTACATTATATAACAGTTTGGGGTTTCTTAGGCCTAGATCTCCCTAAGTAAGCCAACAGCCTCCCTATCCCAAGTGGACTTCAGGATAGGAATCAACCTTTGAGATTAAAAACATTTAAAAATCATTTAGTTTATATTATTTAAAGCAATAGTAGCAATTTTGGAGAAACATGCAAAAAATAACTTTTACTATAACAAGAATTTAAACTGCGTAAATCTCTTGTCTACTTTCAAGTTCTTAACTTATGTTTTTCTTAAATTTAGCTTCAGCTTGATGAAAAATATGCCAACCAGACTTGTGGCCTTTGTGGAGACTTTAACGGGAACCCTTATGATGAGATAATGGAAAATGGTGAGTATATTTAATTCATATATATCTTGTTGTGGGATGATACACTTTACATAGCATTGGAAGTATGTGGTTTTAGGCTATAGTTCAATATTTTTTTATTACACCAGCTTTAATAGGCCTGTTCATTTGGCAGCTTTGTTAGCTGCCGAATGCATAAGTAGGTGACTGTTTGTGGCATTTGGTTCTTTTCAGAGCTGGATTTCTTCTTGAGAAAGGGCAAAACACTAAGATCTGGATCTGCATACATGTTAGTGTGTTTCACTTTCACAAGAAGAAATCTTTTTCCAAAAACCTTCTTCCAAATTCAGCAGCAAATGAAGCTGCCAAATGAAAAGCTTTAAAATCCAAACTTGTAGTTATCAGACAAATAATAAGGGCTAGATTACAGTTCAAGCGCAACGCTCTTGTGTGCTCGTGTTGAGGCAAAAATGTGCCTTTTTGGGCACACAAGAAAACTACTCATATTACAAGTGGGTAGTAAATGCAGCTGTAATGTCACAATTGTGTTTTGTGCATTGGTAAACATCACAAACTCAGACCTCTGGTTAAGTTAAAAAAGTTGCACAAAACACCAGAAAAATCCATTATAATGTACATATAAGGGCTGAAAGTTAATGGGCTGAAAGTGCTTTTACATAGGGATCCTATATGACACATTTATTAACATAGCAGTCTCTTTAAATATAGACATATATGATTATATAATAAATTTTTTATGTATTTATATGTGTATGGATGTATATTCATACATATATAGGCATATAAACACATAAATATATATGTATATGATTACATAATACATATTTATGTATTTATGTGTATGGATGTATATTCATACGTATATAGGCATATAAACAAACATATATATGTATATGATTATATATTACATATTTATGTGTATGGATGTATATTCATACATATATAGACATATAAACACACACATATATGTATATGATTATATAATACATATTTATGTATTTATATGTGTATGTTTGTATATGTATACATATATAGATATATAAACACATATATATATATATATATATATATATATATATATACAAAAAGAGTAATCATTATCTAGCACTAGTGATGTCGCGAACTGAAAATTTTCCGTTCGCGAACAGCGAACGCGAACATCCGCAACTGTTCGCAAACGGGCAAACCGGGCGAACCGCCATTGACTTCAATAGGCAGGCAAATTTTAAAACCCACAGGGACTCTTTCTGGCCACAATAGTGATGGAAAAATTTGTTTCAATTGTACTAATACCTGGACTGTGGCATGCCGGAGGGGGATCCATGGCAAAACTCCCACGGAAAATTACATAGTTGATGCAGACTCTGTTTTTAAGCCATAAAGGGCATAAATCACCTAATATTCCTAAATTGTTTGGAATAACGTGCTTTAAAACATCAGGTATGATGTTGTATCGATCAGGTAGTGTATAGGTTACGCCCGCTTCACAGTGACAGACCAAACTCCCTGTTTAACGCACCGCAAACAACTGCAAACAGTCCATTTGCACAACCACGAGATAGATAGATTTGATAGATAGATACATAGATTAGATAGATAGATAGATCAATAGATGCACTATACATTTGATAGATACGATAGATAGATAGATTTGATCGATAAATAGATAGATTTGATAGATATTTAATTTCCCAGACAGAGAATTACAAGACGTGCGGTCTGGGACCCATGGTAAGGTTCCCAGAGGCAGTTGCGGCACCAGGGGACGTGTATATGGCATGGATTTTAGGAACCAGGAGATGGAAAAAGATGCTTGGTCGGTCCTCCTACTTCAAATTTGGGGCACTGCTCGTGCAATCTACTGTGCCACCAGATATGAGTGGTGTGTTAAGTAGTACTATTCTGATCAGTTTAATACCTGTTACGCCCCCTATCAGGGGACGTGTATATGGCATGGATTTTAGGAACCGGGCGATGGAAAAAGATGCTTGGTCGGTCCTCCTACTATAAATTTGAGGCACTGCGTGTGCAATCATGGCCGGACTTTTAGCCGACGGACATTTGGCCAATGGACATTTGGCTGATGGACATTTGGCCGAAACACAATTGGCTGTCACAAAACAGTCTGGCCACGAGATAGATTTGATAGACAGATACATAGATTAGATAGATAGATCAGTAGATGCAATATAAATTTGATAGATACGATAGATAGATTTGATAGACAGATAATTTTCCAGATAGACAATTACAAGACGTGTTGTCTGGGACCCATGGTAAGGTTCCCAGAGGCAGTTGCGGCGACAGGCGACGTGTATATGGCATGGATTTTAGGAACCGGGAGATGGAAAAAGATGCTTGGTCGGTCCTCCTACTTCAAATTTGGGGCACTGCGCGTGCAATCTACTGTGCCACCAGATATGAGTGGTGTGGTTTTTGAAGCCACAGTGCAGCACCAGAGGCCAGAAAAATTTGGCATGTACACATGCCTGAAAAATTAAGTATTGTTGCAGCCGCTGCTGTAGCAGCGGCCAGAAAAATTTATGTTTGTTTCCTAGACAGAAAGTGCCCTAAAACATTGCGGCTTGAACCCTAGTTGGTGGCGGATAAGTCACGCAAGTCATCCGGCATTCGAAGATAAAATACAGCAGCTTGTGGACCATTTTTAGCCCAAGGCAGCTCATCTCATCAGGCCTTTTTTAGTCGAATGTATCACCCAATGTCAGTCCCTTCGGGATCCATCCCTCATTCATCTTAATAAAGGTGAGGTAATCTAGACTTTTTTGACCTAGGCGACTTCTCTTCTCAGTGACAATACCTCCTGCTGCACTGAAGGTCCTTTCTGACAGGACACTTGAAGCGGGGCAAGCCAGAAGTTCTATCGCAAATTGGGATAGCTCAGGCCACAGGTCAAGCCTGCACACCCAGTAGTCAAGGGGTTCATCGTTCCTCAGAGTGTCGAGATATGCAGTTAAGGCAAGGTAGTCTGCTACCTGTCGGTCGAGTCGTTCTCTGAGGGTGGACCCCAAAGGGCTGTGGCGATGCATAGGACTTAAAAAGCTCTGCATGTCCTCCATCAACAACACGTCTGTAAAGCGTCCTGTCCTTGCAGGCGTGGTCGTGAGAGTGAGAGGATTACTTTCACCTCTTCCCCTGTTAGATTCCCGTTGTGCTGTGACATCACCCATATACGCTGTATAAAGCATACTTTTTAATTTATTTTGGAACTGCTGCATCCTTTCCGACTTGCGGTATTTTGGTAACATTTCAGGCACTTTATGCTTATACCGGGGGTCTAGTAGCGTGGACACCCAGTACAGGTCGTTCTCCTTCAGCTTTTTTATACAAGACTCCAGTGGTGTGTCAAGGTTCGGAGCGGAAGCTATAGAAGATTGGGTGTCCTGTGTTAAAAAGTCAACTATGTCATCAGAACTTTACGAGTTCATGGTACATGGCCTCTGAACACTGGACATTATTCTAGGGCCAAAAGGAATCACAGCACCACGACGGCACCTGCGGGATGGCCTGGCTCTGCCTGTCATTTTTTTTAAATGTACACTTACACTACTATTAAACAAGATATGAGTGGTGGCACTGGGCAAGTTTGCACATATACACTGTGAGCCTGGCAGGCAACTGCAATTAGATTACACAAGCAGACTGATGTTTCACAGTCAAAAAAATTTTTTTTTTAATTAACACTACTGTTACACCAGATATGAGTGGTGGCACTGGGCAAATGGGCACAGTATACGCTGTGGGCCTGGCACACACGCTGGCAGGCAGGCAACTGCAATTAGATTACACTAGCAGACTGATGTTTCACAGTCAAAAAAGTTTTTTTTTTTTAATTTACACTACTGTTACACCAGATATGAGTGGTGGCACTGTGCAAATGGGCCTGGCACACACGCTGGCAGACAGGCAACTGCAATTAGATTACACTAGCAGACTGATGTTTCACAGTCAAAAAAGTTTTTTTTTTTTTAATTTACACTACTGTTACACCAGATATGAGTGGTGGCACTGGGCAAGTGGGCCTGGCACACATGCTGGCAGGCAGGCAACTGCAATTAGATTACACTAGCAGAATGATGTTTCACAGTCAAAAAAGTTTTTTTTTTAAATTTACACTACTGTTACAACAGATATGAGTGGTGGCACTGGGCAAGTGGGCCTGGCATACACGATGGCAGGCAGGCAACTGCAATTAGATTACACTAGCAGACTGATGTTTCACAGTCAAAGTTTTTTTTTTTAATTTACACTACTGTTACAACAGATATGAGTGGTGGCACTGGGCAAGTGGGCACAGTATACCCTGTGAGCCTGGCACACACGCTGGCAGGCAGGCAACTGCAATTAGATTACACTAGCAGACTAATGTTTCACAGTCAAAAAAAGTTGTTTTTCTCCAACATTGGTGTGTCCGGTCCACGGCGTCATCTTTACTTGTGGGAATATCTCTTCCCCAACAGGAAATGGCAAAGAGTCCCAGCAAAGCTGTCCATATAGTCCCTCCTAGGCTCCGCCCACCCCAGTCATTCTCTTTGCCGTTGCACAGGCAACATCTCCACGGAGATGGTTAAGAGTATGTGGTGTTTAGTTGTGCCATAGCGTCCAAACAAAGTAAGGACAGTATTGCCACAGATAGTAAAGTTGCCCAAGATGATTCATCAGATGAAGGGAGTAGACATAGTTCTACATTATCTCCTTCTGTGTCTACACCAGTTTTGCCCACGCAGGAGGCCCCTAGTACTTCTAGCGCGCCAATGCTTATTACTATGCAACAATTAATGGCAGTAATGGATAACTCCATAGCAAATATTTTATCCAAAATGCCTGCATATCAGAGAAAGCGTGATTGCTCTGTTTTAAACACTGTAGAGCAGGAGGGCGCTGATGATAATTGCTCTGTCATACCCTCACACCAATCTGAAGGGGTCATGAGGGAGGTTTTGTCGGATGGGGAAATTTCAGATTCAGGTAAAATTTCTCAACAGGCAGAACCTGATGTTGTGACATTTAATTTTTAAATTAGAGCATCTCCGGGCACTGCTTAAGGAGGTGTTATCTACTCTGGATGATTGTGACAACCTGGTTATTCCAGAAAAACTATGCAAGATGGACAAGTTCCTAGAGGTTCCGGTGCACCCTGACGCTTTTCCTATACCCAAGCGGGTGGCGGATATAGTGAATAAGGAGTGGGAGAAGCCCGGCATACCTTTTTGTCCCCCCTCCTATATTTAAGAAATTATTTCCTATGGTCGACCCCAGAAAGGACTTATGGCAGACAGTCCCTAAGGTCGAGGGGGCAGTTTCTACTTTAAACAAGCGCACTACTATTCCTATCGAGGATAATTGTGCTTTCAAAGATCCTATGGATAAAAAATTGGAGGGTTTGCTTAAAAAGATTTTTGTACAGCAAGGTTACCTCCTGCAACCCATTTCGTGCATTGTTCCTGTCACTACAGCAGCGTGGTTCTGGTTCGAGGAACTAGAAAAGTCGCTCAGTAGAGAGACTCCGTATGAGGAGGTTATGGACAGAGTTCACGCACTCAAGTTGGCTAATTTTTTTATTTTAGATGCCGCTTTGCAACTAGCTAGATTAGCGGCGAAAAATTCAGGGTTTGCAATTGTGTTGCGCAGAGCGCTTTGGCTAAAGTCTTGGTCAGCGGATGTATCTTCCAAGACAAAATTGCTTAATATCCCCTTCAAGGTTAAGACTCTCTTTGGGCCAGAATTGAAAGAGATTATTTCAGACATCACTGGGGGAAAGGGCCATGCCCTCCCACAAGATAGGCTTTTCAAAGCCAAGAATAAGTCTAATTTTCGTTCCTTTCGCAATTTCAGGAACGGACCGGCCTCTAACTCTGCATCCTCTAAACAAGAGGGTAATGCCTCTCAAACCAAACCAGCCTAAAAACCGACGCAAGGCTGGAACAAGGGTAAGCAGGCCAAGAAGCCTGCTGCTGTTAACAAAACAGCATGAAGGAGTAGCCCCCGATCCGGGACCGGATCTAGTAGGGGGCAGACTCTCTCTCTTTGCTCAGGCTTGGGCAAGAGATGTTCAGGATCCCTGGACACTAGAAATAGTTTCTCAGGGTTATCTTCTGGAATTCAAGGAACTACCCCCAAGGGGAAGGTTCCACATATCTCATTTATCCTCAAACCAAATAAAGAGACAGGCATTCTTACATTGTGTAGAAGACCTGTTAAAGATAGGAGTGATACACCCAGTTCCAACGGCGGAACAAGGAATGGGATTTTACTCAAATCTGTTTGTAGTTCCCAAAAAAGAGGGAACTTTCAGGCCAATTCTGGATTTAAAGATCCTAAACAAGTTTCTCAGAGTACCATCGTTCAAAATGGAAACCATTCGAACGATTCTACCCACAATCCAGGAAGGTCAATTTATGACTACCGTGGATCTAAAGGATGCGTATCTACATATTCCTATCCACAAAGAACATCATCAGTTCCTAAGGTTCGCCTTTCTGGACAAAGATTACCAGTTTGTGGCCCTCCCATTCGAGTTAGCCACTGCTCCAAGGATTTTCACAAAGGTACTCGGATCCCTTCTAGCGGTTCTAAGACCAAGGGGCATTGCAGTAGTACGGTACTTGGACGACATTCTAATACAAGCGTCGTCTCTTTCAAAGGCAAAGGCTCAAACAGACATCGTTCTGGCCTTTCTCAGATCTCACGGATGGAAGGTGAACATAGAAAAAAGTTCACTGTCTCCATCGACAAGAGTTCCCTTCTTGGGAACAATAATAGATTCTTTAGAAATGAGGATTTTCCTGACAGAAGTCAGAAAGTCAAAACTTCTAAACGCTTGTCAAGTTCTTCATTCTATTCCTCGTCCTTCCGTAGCTCAGTGCATGGAAGTAGTAGGATTGATGGTTGCAGCAATGGACATAGTTCCTTTTACGCGAATTCATCTAAGACCATTACAACTGTGCATGCTGAAACAGTGGAATGGTGACTATACAGACTTGTCTCCAGTGATTCAAGTAGATCAGAAGACCAGAGACTCACTCCGTTGGTGGCTAACCCTGGACCACCTGTCCCAGGGAATGAGCTTCCGCAGACCAGAGTGGGTCATCGTCACGACCGACGCCAGTCTAGTGGGCTGGGGCGCGGTCTGGGAATCCCTGAAAGCTCAGGGACTATGGTCTTGGGAAGAGTCTCTTCTCCCAATAAACATTCTGGAACTGAGAGTGATATTCAATGCTCTCAGGGCTTGGCCTCAATTAGCAAAGGCCAGATTCATAAGATTCCAATCAGACAACATGACGACTGTTGCTTATATCAATCATCAGGGGGGAACAAGGAGTTCCCTGGCGATGAAAGAAGTGACCAAAATAATAAAATGGGCAGAGGATCACTCCTGCCACCTATCTGCGATCCACATCCCAGGTGTGGAAAACTGGGAGGCGGATTATCTGAGTCGTCAGACATTCCATCCGGGGGAGTGGGAACTCCACCTGGAGATCTTTGCCCAGTTGACTCAATTATGGGGCATTCCAGATATGGATCTGATGGCGTCTCGTCAGAACTTCAAGGTTCCTTGCTACGGGTCCAGATCCAGGGATCCCAAGGCGACTCTAGTGGATGCACTAGTAGCGCCTTGGACCTTCAACCTAGCCTATGTGTTTCCACCGTTTCCTCTCATTCCCAGGCTGGTAGCCAGGATCAAGCAGGAGAGGGCCTCGGTGATCTTGATAGCTCCTGCGTGGCCACGCAGGACTTGGTATGCAGACCTGGTGAATATGTCATCGGTTCCACCATGGAAGCTACCTTTGAGACAGGATCTTCTTGTACAGGGTCCATTCGAACATCCAAATCTGGTCTCCCTCCAGCTGACGGCTTGGAAATTGAACGCTTGATTCTATCAAAGCGTGGGTTTTCAGATTCTGTGATAGATACTCTAGTTCAAGCCAGAAAACCAGTAACTAGAAAAATTTACCATAAAATATGGAAAAGATATATCTGCTGGTGTGAATCCAAGGGATTCTTATGGAATAAGATCAAAATCCCTAAGATCCTTTCCTTTCTACAAGAGGGTTTGGATAAAGGATTATCAGCGAGTTCTCTAAAGGGACAGATTTCTGCTTTATCTGTCTTATTACACAAACGACTGGCAGCTGTGCCAGATGTTCAAGCATTTGTTCAGGCTCTGGTTAGGATCAAGCCTGTTTACAGACCTTTGACTCCTCCCTGGAGTTTAAATCTAGTTCTTTCAGTTCTTCAAGGAGTTCCGTTTGAACCTCTACATTCCATAGATATTAAGTTGTTATCTTGGAAAGTTTTGTTTTTGGTTGCTATTTCTTCTGCTAGAAGAGTTTCTGAGTTATCTGCTCTGCAGTGTTCTCTGCCCTATCTGGTGTTCCATGCAGATAAGGTTGTTTTGCGTACTAAGCCTGGTTTTCTTCCAAAGGTTGTTTCTAACAAAAATATTAACCAGGAGATAGTTGTTCCTTCTTTGTGTCCGAATCCAGTTTCAAAGAAGGAACGTTTGTTACACAATTTAGACGTAGTCCGTGCTCTAAAATTCTATTTAGAAGCTACAAAAGAGTTCAGACAAACGTCTTCTCTGTTTGTCGTCTATTCTGGTAAAAGGAGAGGTCAAAAAGCGACTTCTACCTCTCTTTCCTTTTGGCTTAAAAGCATCATCCGATTGGCTTACGAGACTGCCGGACGGCAGCCTCCAGAAAGAATCACAGCTCACTCCACTAGGGCTGTGGCTTCCACATGGGCCTTCAAGAACGAGGCTTCTGTTGATCAGATATGTAAGGCAGCGACTTGGTCTTCACTGCACACTTTTGCCAAATTTTACAAATTTGATACTTTTGCTTCTTCAGAGGCTATTTTTGGGAGAAAGGTTTTGCAAGCCGTGGTGCCTTCTGTTTAGGTAACCTGATTTGCTCCCTCCCTTCATCCGTGTCCTAAAGCTTTGGTTTTGGTTCCCACAAGTAAGGATGACGCCGTGGACCGGACACACCAATGTTGGAAAAAACAGAATTTATGCTTACCTGATAAATTACTTTCTCCAACGGTGTGTCCGGTCCATGGCCCGCCCTGGTTTTTTAATCAGGTTTGATGAATTATTTTCTCTAACTACAGTCACCACGGCACCCTATAGTTTCTCCTGTTTTTTTCCTCCTGTCCGTCAGTCGAATGACTGGGGTGGGCGGAGCCTAGGAGGTACTATATGGACAGCTTTGCTGGGACTCTTTGCCATTTCCTGTTGGGGAAGAGATATTCCCACAAGTAAGGATGACGCCGTGGACCGGACACACCGTTGGAGAAAGTAATTTATCAGGTAAGCATAAATTCTGTTTTTTTTTTAATTTACACTACTGTTACAACAGATATGAGTGGTGGCACTGGGCAAGTGGGCCTGGCACACACGCTGGCAGGCAGGTAACTGCAATTAGATTACACAAGCAGACTTATGTTTCACAGTAAAAAAAGTTAGTTTTTTTTAATTTACACTACTGTTACACCAGATATTAGTGGTGGCACTGGGCAAGTGGGCACAGTATACGCTGTGAGCCTGGCACACACGCTGGCAGGCAGGCAGGCAACTGCAATTAGATTACACAGGAGAAAAAAAAGACTTTTATTCTGGATATGTCATGTAGTGGGCACTGAATACACTAGCCTAGCTATAAATTTCCCTATTAAATCAGCAGCAGCTACACTGTCCCTCCTCTCACTAAGAAAGCAGCTTCCAAATGAATCTAAAATGGCTGCTGTCCAGGAGCTGGGAGGGTCTGGGAGGGAGGGTCTGCTGCTGATTGGCTGGAATGTGTCTGCAGACTGTGAGATACAGGGTCAAAGTTTACTCAATGATGACGAATAGGGGGTGGATCCAACATCGCATATGTTCGCCCGCCGTTGCGAACGCAAACAAGTTATGTTCGCCGGGAACTATTCGCCGGTGAGCAATTCGAGACATCACTAATCTGTACATCTGATTGGATAAAATATTGAAATTTTGTTATCATGTCTGTGAGACCATAATGACTCAAGTTATGTTTGTGTGATGAACTCTGATTGGTTGTTCCTTAATGTTTCATATCTTAGTAACTTCCATACACATACCTCCTGGGGGTGCTGTTACTATATATTTCATGTAAACTAATTTGTAACTCATGGGACTGTTATGCGGATATGTGTGACTCAGATGTAATATACGTGATCCATTAAATATTAATTCAACATTTTTTTGGAGGCGAATCGATCAGGTTTTTTAATACAAATAATTTTTATTAATACAAATTGAACATTCAAACATGAAAAGAAAACCAGCGAGCCTCAGGTAGAGTTTGAATAAACTTTAATTCCTTTTGTCACAGGAAACTACATGTCAAGTAGTAAAAACTGCACAAAGGCAGTGCTGTTCAGTGTAGCATCTGACGCGTTTTGGCTAGTATGCCATTGTATGTATTTATTGTTTATTAAATAAATTTTGTGACTTATTGTGAAGTATTGAAATTTCTCTAATAAATGTATTTGTAATGCGCATCGATTGTGTGCTTTTGGGTGACATAGAATCTAATTTTTAAAGATGCGAATCTCGTGTTGCAAGATACATTTCCAACATGAGATTTCTGAAATGCATAATTTCTGGTTATAATGTCCGGAACTTGGATAATCTGTTTATAAATGTTAAAATACACGTTTGTTTATTATTAGTAAATAAACCTCGAGCTTGTGTTTGTCTGTACTGCTCACATATGTTATTAGCCAATGGCGTCTTTATTTTACTACTGAGCATATCTAGATATGGTTGTAAATGAAATAATATCAAAAGAATGAATTAAATTGATGATAGAATTAAATTTTAATGTTTAAAATTATATTTTATTTATGAATCCAGAAAGAATTGCTTTTTAATTACTGTCCCTTTCATGAGCTAATATGCAATTTTGAACTTGATCTAAATACATATGTTTAAACATTGTAAATATGCATTGTTGGCCACCCACAATTAAGTAGATATTTTCCAGTAATGCTTTGCTGATCATAAACCTATTCACCTCCCTTTCTCAAACTTAGTATAACATGAGAATAAAGCATATTTGTATTACCTTCTGTATTGTTTTCCCCACTCTGAATGAAATATCTTCTAATGGTTGTATTTAGACAGCTTTACCTTAAAGAGACATTAAGCTATATGTTCTTTACTGATTTAGATGGATAATACAATGTTAAAACGTCATATTTAGTTTTATTATCTCATTAGCTTTTTTCACTTGATATTCTTGCCTGAAAACCATATCTAGATATGCTCTGTTGCTGCTGATTGTTGGTTGCACATAGATGCCTTATGCCATTGTCTAACCCATGTGCATTGCTATTTCTTTAACAAAGGATATCTAAAGACTGAATATAATTAGATAATAAAAGTACATTTAAATTTTGTTTTAAAAGATTTGTATTATCTCTGATTCAATAAATGAAATATTTTTGGAATGTATCTTTAAGGACAAAACCATTAGGAATATGTGGAGTTAACATAGTAAAAATAAACTAAAGGGGAATGAAAATACATATAGATATGTCATATCTATCCAACAGGTAAGGAGTATAATTGCTAGAAATTATCTTTGAATATATCTATAGTTAACTGACCCTTCAAATGATTCCACTAGAGCTGAAAAGTAATCAATATGGCATACAATAACTAGCTTGGTATAAATATGAAATTACTTTTTTACTTACTTTTCATTTACAGATAATTTCAAACATATTACCTAAAAATAATTAAAGCTGAATAACATATATTTAGTGTAATAATGTTTTTGGATACCTAAGGAATATTACAGATATTAGAATGTAAATCTAACATCCAACTACACTGTCACTTTAATGCAAGTTAAACACTTTCATTTATTAAACGTGAAATGAACAAAGTTGTTCTGTATAATTTAGACTACATATCATCGTCATAAAAATTTTATGATTTTAACATCTATAAATCACACAATAAAAGCATAGATAGATGTATTTAACTACAAATTACATTTTGTAAGATGCTTGACTTTAACATTATCTGAATAAGCTGTGTTGATATTTTTCATTAAATACATTAACCAAAATTAGTATATTTGATATCAGGCATATGTTTGTCAAATAGATGACTTTAACAGTCATGGGAGTAAAATTTTGTTTACTTGTCAGAATATTAGATGGATATATTTCTTCGTATCTTACTTTGATAGAGATATGTCTCTAAGAATATGTATTTTAAAAAATAAATAGAAGATATAGTATGAAAATAAATTAATTGACAAGAAAAAAAAAAGTGTAATTCATCACAGATGAAACTCTGAAAAGAAAGAAGAAAAATATTAAAAACATTAGTCATTTAGGTTATTTCATGAACACATGTCTTAAAATATTCATTAAATCTAATAATTGTTAAATCATCTTGTGTCTATTCTCTAACATTTATTTTTTTGTCTTGATATTAAAAACAGGTTCATACATGAAATCTATATCTATCCATAATTTGAAATTAATACTATTATATTATCTAATCAATCTTCGATTTTAACATTAGCATTTTAAATTAGAGAAAATAATGCATATCACATTTAAAAATATATATTTATATTGTATGAGGAACATAATTGAATGGAATTTTTCATGTCCCTTCAAATAATATGCCTCTATATCAACTTTAAAATGTATCACTTTGTCTGATTGGTCAGAATGTGAGTCATCTCTAGCACAAAGTAGGGGTAATGTATCTGAAATAAACATATTCTAATATAGGACATGTATATATTCCTAATTCTTTTAACATTCTTCCTCCTGTGATTCTTAAATAGCATGCATTGTGCAAAATAACCTGGATGTATGGTCTTTGAAAGGCAATTATCTTCAAAATAACAGTTTATCTTCATTAGGTGTCTTATTCATCATTTTCAAAATAGAGGATTGTGAAATACCATCTAAAAATAAAAATAAATCTAAGTGTTTCCAATAGGATGCATCCACAGCCTTAGTCCATAAAATTGTTGCCACTTACCATGTGAACGTGTCTTTGTATGGTTTTCAAGGTCAGCACATTTGAAAGACAATGCCAGACATGATCACATTGGTATTCATCACTTTCAATCTGGGTTCCTTCACTTTCAGTCTGGGATACTTCACTTTCAGTCTATAATTCTTCACTTTCAGTCTATAATTCTTCACTTTCAGTCTTTAGATGAAGTCATCTCCCTAATGGCAGAAAAAGTGAACATAAAATAATTAATAGAAGTGTGTGAATTAGTTCTGCACCCCCCATTTCTGAAACTATTTATATCACTAGCTTACAAAGCCTGTGTAGCATCTTGTGTTATGTTCTATCAATCAAGTGTGAAGATGAGTCATACATTGTGCAGGCATAACTTCTGATGTGGGACTTTGAATATGACTTTGAAGCATATAGTCTTGCTAGAGGATCCCTTTCTGAGTATCCAAAAATCTAGAATTTGTACACTAAATACTACTTTTTAAAATGTATGCCATATGATGGCTGATTGTGCAAAAGTCCTGCCAACCACAGTCCATACATTATTTATACTTACCAGCTGATTTTGTCTTTAAAAACCAGGTGGCGAAGTCGTTACAGGACCCAATGCCGGAAGCATCACCTATAATATTCAAAAACAAATTTATAATCATTTGATGAACAATCATAACATGTTTACACAATTCTCTACTTCTCATTTCCCTAGAATTCACACATATGCGCAATACTCCTATATAACTTCTATTATTTACAGTCTGAAGTGGCGGTTGATTATGTTTGCTCTGACATTGAGCCCCTAGTCCCGGAATGGCCCCTCTAGAACAGGATCGTCCTCCTCATCTTGGAGGAGGCATTGGGGTGTTGGGGCGCCTGGACGGCCTGCAGTATCCCATCCCACTGTGCAATGTTATGCAGGACGCTGCAGGCTATAACGATCTTCGCCACCTTACTAGGGCTGTATTGGAGGGCTCCTCCAGACCTATCCAGGCATCTTAGTCTCATTTTGAGGAGCCCAAACATCTTCTCCACTACAGCCCTAGTATGCTTGTGCGCCCTATTATAGTGCTCCTGGGCCTCGTCGGTGGGGTTACGCAACGGCGTAATGAGCCAAGGCCAGCTCATGTAACCAGAATCACCTATAAATAATGAACATAACAAAATGACAAATATTAAATATTTAGTTCAAATAATTATATTACATTGCAATTAATTTGTGTACACAAAAATCCCCTAAAATAAACATTTTCCTTAAAAAAGAATTATATGTTTAAATTGCATTCTCTATCTGCCCATTTAAGCTAAGACATGCTACATATCTGTTCGGAGCTAAAACTAGACATTTGCGGAAAGAGACAATGACATGGTTAAATTGCATTCTCTATCTGACCATTTAAGCTAAGACATGCTACCTATGCATATTTTGCATAAAGCAGACATTTGCTAAAAGAGAAAGAAATGGATAAATTTCATCCTAGAGCTGCCAATTTAAGCTAAGACATGCTTCATATCTGTTTGGAGCTAAAACTAGACATTTGCGGAAAGAGACAATGACATGGTTAAATTGCATTCTCTATCTGACCATTTAAGCTAAGGCATGCTACATATCTGTTTGGAGCTAAAACTAGACATTTGCGGAAAGAGACAATGACATGGTTAATTTGCATTCTCTATCTGACCATTTAAGCTAAGACATGCTACCTATGCGTATTTCGCATAAAGCAGACATTTGCTAAAAGAGAAAGAAATGGATAAATTTCATCCTAGAGCTGTCAATTTAAGCTAAGACATGCTTCATATCTGTTTGGAGCTAAAACTAGACATTTGCGGAAAGAGACAATGACATGGTTAAATTGCATTCTCTACCTGACCATTTAAGCTAAGGAATGCTACATATCTGTTTGGAGCTAAAACTAGACATTTGCGGAAAGAGACAATGACATGGTTAATTTGCATTCTCAATCTGACCATTTAAGCTAAGACATGCTACCTATGTGTATTTCGCATAAAGCAGACATTTGCTAAAAGAAAAATAAATGGTTAAATTGCATCCTAGAGCTGCCCATTTAAGCTAAGACATGCTACATATCTGTTTGGAGCTAAAACTAGACATTTGCGGAAAGAGACAATGACATGGTTAAATTGCATTCTTTATCTGACCATTTAAGCAAAGACATGCTATGGAGCTAAAACTAGACATTTGCGGAAAGAGACAATGACATGGTTAAATTGCATTCTCTATCTGACCATTTAAGCTAAGACATGCTACCTATGCGTATTTCGCATAAAGCAGACATTTGCTAAAAGAAAAATAAATGGTTAAATTGCATCCTAGAGCTGCCCATTTAAGCTAAGACATGCTACATATCTGTTTGGAGCTAAAACGAGACACTTGCGGAAAGAGACAATGACATGGTTAAATTGCATTCTCTATCTGACCATTTAAAGGGACGGTAAACCTAAAAAATAATGTTATATAATTCTGCAAATAGTGCAGAATTATATAACATTATTTTAGTGCTGTAGTTATAAAAGCCTTTTTTCCCTTTTATTATTTAAAAAATATGCCGCTTTTACAGACCCGCTCTCTGCTCTCTGATGAGCGGGTCTGTTTTTTTTAGTCAGCACATCAGGCCAGCTGTATAGTCACAGCCTGGCCCGACCGCGCCATAACATTAAAGGGACATTATACACTCATTTTTTCTTTGCATAAATGTTTTGTAGATGATCTATTTATATAACCCATAAAGTTTTTTTTTTTTAAATAAATGTATAGTTTTGCTTATTTTTAAATAACATTGCTCTGATTTTCAGACTCCTAACCAAGCCCCAAAGTTTTATGTGAATACCGTTAGCTACCTACTCCAGCTTGCTCCTGTTTGTGTAAAGGGTCTTTTCATATGCAAAAGAAGGGGGAGGGGGAAATGTCTTATTTCCCACTTGCAGTGGGCTTTCCAGCTACCTTTTCAACAGAGCTAGGCTTACCAGAAGTACCACTTTTACTGGGATTGTCCCGGTTTGGAGGTGCTGTCCCAGTGTCCCACCCAGTTGTTCATTCTGTCCCAGTAGGGTTGCCACCTCCAGGTTTCAAATCATGTGTCCGGGTTTCAGCCCACCTGAAACCCAGACACATTATTTAAAATGACTGGACTGTGGCTCTTCAGCATAGTTGGATGCTGGTACTTTGTTACATACAGCCCTGCTTAGCTTAATGTTTGTGCCCTTCAAAGTTTACATTTAGTAATACTGGCTGAGTGAGCAGCATAGGGTTTTTTTAATTTTGTAGTACTACTTGGTTTATTTTTCTAAGAATTTAACACCCCCCGAACCCTGGTGACATTGCCAGTAATACACCTTTAGGGGAATCATATGGGAATGACTAGGAAGTACAGACAGGCAGGATTTTTGGCCTGGATCTTGCTTTACTTCATGCAGGATAGCATTTTGGCTATAATCTTCCTGCATTATGGTATAGAGTAGCCTCTTAAACAGCTTTAGCAGGTACGTGTTTCTTTTTTACTTTCATTCAATGTTGTATTTATGCCTTATAAGTATTTGGCTCTGTTCCTTAATTAGACACATAAAACACATATTACACTGCAGATATTAAATTGTGAAATTGATAATTATGCTTGATGTTTGGCATTATTTAGAATCTGAGATTTAGATTAATTATTTATTTGCCATGACAACGTAATGGTGCCTTTTCACTAGGGGGTGGTGTTATGGTCTATTTAAACTGTGTGATTCACTTGTTTGACTGAGGAAGGGTAGAGTATCCACAAAACATTACACACATAAAAGCTACTAATTTAAAAGGACCAGTAATTGCCACACCCCCTTGACCACACTCCTGACCACACACCCACTGGCACCGCACCAGGTGGTCCCAGTTTCACCTCTAACAATTATGGTAAGCCTAAACAGAGCCAAACTGACAGCTTCTAAGTAAGTTTTTAAACAATTTTATACTGGATTTTTATATTAGTATCTGTGCATCTTATTCTTTATAGTAGTGTCTATTACATGCAGTGTTATGAAAATGAGTGTATACTGTCCCTTTAAGTGAAGCTCGCTCCTGCTGTCAGACAGAGCAGGAGCGAGCTGCACTTAGTCTTATGGCGCGGTCGAGCCGGGCTGTTACTATACAGCTGGCCCGATGCGCTGACTAAACAAAACAGACCCGCTCAGCAGAGAGCGGGTCTGTAAAAGCGGCATATTTTTTAAATATTAAAAGGGAAAAAAGGCTTTTATAACTATAGCACTAAAATAATGTTATATAATTCTGCACTATGTGCAGAATTATATAACATTATTTTTAGGTTTAAGCTAAGACATGCTATCTATGCATATTTTGCATAAAGCAGACATTTGCTAAAAGAAAAATAAATGGTTAAATTGCATCCTAGAGCTGCCCATTTAAGCTAAGACATGATGCTACATATCTGTTTGGAGCTAAATCTAGACATTTGCGGAAAGACAATTAAATGGTTAAATTGCATCAAATAGCTGCACATTTTGCACATTACACAAACATACTTGTTTTCTCTTGTTAAGTGTATTCAGTCCACGGGTCATCCATTACTTATGGGATATATTCCCTTCCCAACAGGAAGTTGCAAGAGGATCACCCAAAGCAGAGCTGCTATATAGCTCCTCCCCTCACATGTCATATTCAGTCATTCTCTTGCAGCCCTCAACATAGTAGGAGGTCGTGAGAGGAGTGTGGTGTTTTATACTTAATTATTTCTTCAATCAAAAGTTTGTTATTTTTAAATGGCACCGGAGTGTGCTGTTTTTCTCAGGCAGTATTTGGAAGAAGAATCTGCCTGCGTTTTCTATGATCTTAGCAGAAGTAACTAAGATCCACTGGCTGTTCTCGCACATTCTGAGGAGTGAGGTAACTTCAGAAAGGGAATAGCGTGCAGGGTTTCCTGCAAATGAGGTATGTGCAGTAAAATATTTTTCTAAGGAATGGAATTGACTAAGAAAATACTGTTTATACCGAAGTAATGTAAGTACAGCCTTAAATGCAGTGGTAGCGACTGGTATCAGGCTGATTAAATGTATGTACAGTAATGTAATTTTCTAAGAAATGGAATTTGACTAAGAAAATGCTGCTAATACTGAAAGTAATGTAATGAGCCTTAACTGCAGAAGCGACTGGTAGCAGGCTTATAAATAACAATACATACTCTTTAAAAAAAGGGATTTTGAAAACGTTTACTGGCATGTTTAATCGTTTTTGTGAGGTACATTGGTGATAAAACTTATAGGGGCATGAATTTTTCCACATGGCTGACATATTTCTGCATAGAAACAGTTAACTGAGGTTTCCCACTGCTGTAATAATGAGTGGGAGGGGCCTATTTTAGCGCTTTTTTGCGCAGTAAAAATTCAGTCACAGTCTTCCTGCTTCTTCCTGCATGACCCAGGACGTCTCTAGAGAGCTCAGAGGTTTTCAAAAGTCTTTTTGACAGAGGTAATCAGTCACAGCAGACCTGTGACAGTGTGTTTGACTGTGTTAAAAAACGTTTATTTGCATATTGACTATCCGTTTTTGGGTATTAAGGGGTTAATCATCCATTTGCTAGTGGGTGCAATGCTCTGCTAAACTAATATATTTACTGTGAAAATTTGGTTGCTGTAACAGATTTAGTTCATTGTTATTTCAAATGTGACACTTTTTTTGTGCTTCTTAAAGGCGCAGTAACGTTTTATTTAGAGCTTGTAAATGTATTTCAAAGTGTTTTCCAAGCTTGCTAGTCTCATTGCTAGTCTGTTTAAACATGTCTGACACAGATGAATCTGTTTGTTCATTATGTTTGAAGGCCAGTGTGGAGCCCCATAGAAATATGTGTACTAAATGTATTGATTTCACTTTAAATAATAAAGGTCAGTCTTTATCTATAAAAGAATTATCACCAGACGACGAGGGGGAATTTATGCCCACTAACTCTCCTCACGTGTCAGTACCTTCGCCTCCCGCTCAGGAGGCGCGTGATATTGTGGCGCCAAGTACATCAGGGACGCACATACAAATCACTTTACAAGACATGGCCACTATTATGAATAATACTCTGACAGAAGTATTATCTAAATTGCCAGAATTAAGAGGCAAGCGTGATAGCTCTGGGATAAGGACAGAGCGCGCTGGTGCTGTGAGAGCCATGTCTGATACTGCGTCACAGTTTGCAGAACATGAGGACGGAGAGCTTCATTCTGTGGGTGACGGATCTGATCCAGGGAAACCGGATTCAGAGATTTCTAATTTTAAATTTAAGCTTGAGAACCTCCGTGTATTGCTAGGGGAGGTTTTAGCGGCTCTGAATGACTGTAATACAGTTGCAATTCCAGAGAAATTATGTAGGCTGGATAGATACTATGCGGTGCTGGTGTGTACTGACGTTTTTCCTATACCTAAAAGGCTTACAGAAATTATTAGCAAGTAGTGGGATAGACCTGGTGTGCCATTTTCCCCACCTCCTATATTTAGGAAAATGTTTCCAATAGACGCCACTACACGGGACTTATGGCAAACGGTCCCCAAGGTGGAGGGAGCAGTTTCTACTTTAGCTAAGCGTACCACTATCCCAGTGGAGGATAGTTGTGCTTTTTCGGATCCAATGGATAAAAAATTAGGTTACCTTAAGAAAATGTTTGTTCAACAAGGTTTTATCTTACAGCCCCTTGCATGCATTGCGCCTGTCTCTGCTGCTGCGGCATTCTGGTTTGAGTCTCTAGAAGAGGCCATTCACTCAGCTTCATTGGATGAAATCATGGACAAGCTTAAAGCTCTTAAGCTAGCTAATGCATTTGTTTCTGATGCCATTGTACATTTAACTAAACTAACGGCTAAGAACTCCGGATTCGCCATCCAGGCGCGCAGAGCGCTATGGCTTAAATCCTGGTCAGCTGACGTGACTTCTAAATCTAAATTGCTTAATATTCCTTTCAAGGGGCAAACCTTATTCGGGCCCGGCTTGAAAGAAATTATCGCTGACATTACTGGAGGTAAGGGTCATACCCTTCCTCAGGACAGGGCCAAATCAAAGGCCAAACAGTCTAATTTTTGTGCCTTTCGAAACTTCAAGGCAGGAGCAGCATCAACTTCCTCCGCTCCAAAACAGGAAGGAACTGTTGCTTGTTACAGACAGGACTGGAAAAATAATCAGTCCTGGAACAAGGGCAAGCAGGCCAGAAAACCTGCTACTGCCCCTAAGACAGCATGAAGGGATTGCCCCCTATCCGGAAACGGATCTAGTGGGGGGGCAGACTTTCTCTCTTCGCCCAGGCGTGGGCAAAAGATGTCCAGGATCCCTGGGCGTTGGAGATCATATCTCAGGGATATCTTCTGGACTTCAAAGCTTCTCCTCCACAAGGGAGATTTCATCTTTCAAGGTTATCAGCAAACCAAATAAAGAAAGAGGCATTCCTAAGCTGCGTACAAGATCTCCTTGTAATGGGAGTGATCCATCCAGTTCCGCGGATGGAACGAGGACAGGGGTTTTATTCAAATCTGTTTGTGGTTCCCAAAAAAGAGGGAACCTTCAGACCAATTTTGGATTTAAAGATCCTAAACAAATTCCTCAGAGTTCCGTCATTCAAGATGGAAACTATTCGAACCATTTTACCCATGATCCAAGAAGGTCAGTACATGACCACAGTGGACTTAAAGGATGCCTACCTTCACATACCGTTTCACAAGGATCATCATCGGTTTCTAAGGTTTGCCTTCCTAGACAGGCATTATGAGTTTGTAGCTCTTCCCTTTGGGTTAGCTACAGCCCCGAGAATCTTTACAAAGGTTCTGGGCTCACTTCTGGCGGTTCTACGACCGCGAGGCATAGCGGTGGCTCCGTATCTAGACGACATCCTGATACAGGCATCAAGCTTTCAAATTGCCAAGTCTCATACAGAGATAGTTCTGGCATTTCTGAGGTCGCATGGGTGGAAGGTGAACGTGGAAAAGAGTTCTCTATCACCACTCACAAGAGTCTCCTTCCTAGGGACTCTTATAGATTCGGTAGAGATGAAAATTTACCTGACGGAGTCCAGGTTGTCAAAACTTCTAAATGCTTGCCGTGTCCTTCATTCAATCCCACGCCCGTCAGTGGCTCAGTGCATGGAAGTAATTGGCTTAATGGTAGCGGCAATGGACATAGTGCCATTTGCGCGCCTGCATCTCAGACCGCTGCAATTATGCATGCTAGGTCAGTGGAATGGGGATTACTCAGATTTGTCCCCTCTACTAAATCTGGATCAAGAAACCAGAGATTCTCTTCTCTGGTGGCTTTCTCGGGTCCATCTGTCCAAGGGCATGACCTTTCGCAGGCCAGAGTGGACGATTGTAACAACAGATGCCAGCCTTCTAGGTTGGGGCGCAGTCTGGAACTCCCTGAAGGCTCAGGGATCGTGGACTCAGGAGGAGAAACTCCTCCCAATAAATATTCTGGAATTAAGAGCAATATTCAAGGCTCTTCTAGCTTGGCCTCAGTTAGCAACACTGAGGTTCATCAGATTTCAGTCAGACAACATCACGACTGTGGCTTACATCAACCATCAAGGGGGAACCAGGAGTTCCCTAGCGATTTTAGAAGTCTCAAAGATAATTCGCTGGGCAGAGTTTCACTCTTGCCACCTGTCAGCGATCCACATCCCAGGTGTGGAGAACTGGGAGGCTGACTTTCTAAGTCGCCAGACCTTTCATCCGGGGGAGTGGGAACTTCATCCGGAGGTGTTCGCTCAACTGATTCGTCGTTGGGGCAAACCAGAACTGGATCTCATGGCGTCTCGCCAGAACGCCAAGCTTCCTCGTTACGGATCCAGGTCCAGAGACCTGGGAGCGGCGCTGATAAATGCTCTAGCAGCCCCTTGGGTCTTCAACATGGCTTATGTGTTTCCACCATTTCCGCTGCTGCCTCGACTGATCGTCAAGATCAAACAGGAGAGTGCATCGGTGATTCTGATAGCGCCTGCGTGGCCACGCAGGACCTGGTATGCAGACCTAGTGGGCATGTTGTCCTGTCCACCATGGTCTCTACCTCTGAGGCAGGACCTTCTAATACAAGGCCTTTTCAACCATCCAAATCTAATTTCTCTGCGGCTGACTGCATGGAGATTGAACGCTTGATCTTATCCAAGTGTGGCTTCTCAGAGTCAGTTATTGATACTTTAATACAGGCTCGGAAGCCTGTTACCAGAAAAATCTATCATAAGATATGGCGTAAATACTTATATTGGTGCAAATCCAAGAGTTACTCATGGAGTAAGGTTAGGATTCCTAGGATATTGTCCTTTCTACAAGAGGGTTTGGAAAAGGGCTTATCTGCTAGTTCGTTGAAGGGACAGATTTCTGCTCTGTCTATTCTTTTGCACAAGCGTCTGGCAGAAGTTCCAGACGTCCAGGCTTTTTGTCAGGCTTTGGCTAGGATTAAGCTTGTGTTTAAATCTGTTGCTCCTCCGTGGAGCTTAAACTTGGTTCTTAAAGTTCTTCAGGGTGTTCCGTTTGAACCCCTTCATTCCATTGATATTAAGCTTTTACCTTGGAAAGTTCTGTTTTTGATGGCTATTTCCTCGGCTCGAAGAGTCTCTGAGTTATCTGCTTTACATTGTGATTCTCCTTATCTGGTTTTCCATTCAGACAAGGTAGTTCTGCGTACTAAACCTGGGTTTTTACCTAAGGTAGTTTCTAACAGGAATATCAATCAAGAGATTGTTGTCCCATCATTGTGCCCTAATCCTTCTTCAAAGAAGGAACGTCTTTTGCATAATCTGGACGTAGTCCGTGCCCTGAAATTCTATTTACAGGCAACTAAAGATTTTCGTCAAACTTCTTCCCTGTTTGTCGTTTATTCTGGACAGAGGAGAGGTCAAAAAGCTTCGGCAACCTCTCTCTCTTTTTGGCTTCGTAGTATAATACGTTTAGCCTATGAGACTGCTGGACAGCAGCCCCCTGAAAGAATTACAGCTCATTCTACTAGATCTGTGGCTTCCACCTGGGCCTTTAAGAATGAGTCCTCTGTTGAACAGATTTGCAAGGCTGCGACTTGGTCTTCGCTTCACACTTTTTCGAAATTTTACAAATTTGACACTTTTGCTTCTTCGGAGGCTGTTTTTGGGAGAAAGGTTCTACAGGCAGTGGTTCCTTCCGTTTAAGTTCCTGCCTTGTCCCTCCCTTCATCCGTGTACTTAGCTTTGGTATTGGTATCCTATAAGTAATGGATGACCCGTGGACTGAATACACTTAACAAGAGAAAACATAATTTATGCTTACCTGATAAATGTATTTCTCTTGTAGTGTATTCAGTCCATGGCCCGCCCTGTCTTTTTAAGGCAGATCTAAATTCTAATTAAAACAGTCAGTCACCACTGCACCCTATGGTTTCTCCTTTCTTGTCTTGTTTCGGTCGAATGACTGGATATGACATGTGAGGGGAGGAGCTATATAGCAGCTCTGCTTTGGGTGATCCTCTTGCAACTTCCTGTTGGGAAGGGAATATATCCCATAAGTAATGGATGACCCGTGGACTGAATACACTACAAGAGAAATAAATTTATCAGGTAAGCACAAATTATGTTTTTTAAGACTACAGTGGCAATTGTCTAACTAATTAACCATGTTGTGCACAAGTACTCACCAACGAGCCACCCAGGGGGAAACTGTCTGCCCTCAAACTGCCGCCATAGGGACAACTGTCTGAGGATGCGGGCATCATGACAAACCCCGCCGAAATTCGCACACACCTGCATAATCCGCATCTGTGTGTCACAAACTGCATGCTGAGACTATGGGAGTGTTTGCGATTTCGGAAGGGCTGGTCATGTTCTGGAGCACGCAGCGCAATGTGGGTGCAATCTTTTGCTCCCAAGACATTGGGCATTTGAACTATTGCAAAGAATTCCCTCTTCAGGCGCCTCCAATCACCATCATTTTGAGGGAATCCTATGTAATGCTTACTGACTCGTACCATGGCGTCCAGAAAGTTGTCAAAAACCACAGAGAAGGTACCCTGAGCCAGCCCATGCATGTACCCCTCTCCAGATTGAAAACTCCTGGAGGCCAGGATGTGTATGCAACTTAGCATCTTAGTCATACCAGGGATTGCAGTTCACATTTGTCTACGTGGCTCCATATGAGATTTAAGAACATCCTAAAGGCCAATGAGCTGTTCGCCATTGAGCCTATACTTGTCATAAACCTCAAAGTCACTCATGTTGTCCGAGGTGGGCCTCACCCTGTGAATACGAGGACCTCTAACCAAACAAGCCCTTTGTCTCTCTTGGAGACGCAGAGCCCGCCTTATTCTATTCAACACTACTCGTGCAACAGCACCAGCAGCATCTAACTGAGGATTATACATATTTACCAAGCTAAGCATCACAAAGCCAAACAACAGAGCAAACACACAAGGAATAACAAGGTATGCAAACACACAGAAGCGATTTGATACAATGTCGATAACAAGGGACACTTTGGCCATGTTGTTTGGGGGATTTATAGTGCAATTAGTCCAATGGTAGCGTGTTCGTAATGATTGCTGATTGTATACACTTTGTAGGGGAGCGGCGGAAATGCTTTCAAAGTGGGTGTTTTGTTTAGGTGTTTGCTAAAATTTTGTTTCCCCCCAATGAATCGCAATGTGAAAGTGTAAAATGTAACATATACAGTGCATCTTCGTAATGTTTGTTCATATGCGAAATAAATACTTAATAAATGCGATCTTATAGTAAAAAGCACACGTCCACGCTAACATGAATGAAAGTGCATACGTGTGTATAATGTGTACATAGACATGGCAAAGAATCTGATTGATCAATGTTGATGCAATATTGTTTCTAAACGATAAAGTAACAGCTGACATCTATAATATTCTATATATAAGTGATTGGCGAGATTTCAATATTGTACACATCCCATTAAAATCGCAATAATAATGAAGATCTTCTGGCTGACATCTCTAATATTGTATATATAAGTGATTTGTGAGATGTCAATATTGGACGCGTCCCATTAAAATCGCAATAATAATGATGTTCCAAACTCTCGTTTACGTATATGTAGTATTGTAGTATTGAGTGCTAAACTTCTGAAAGGGGTGGTACAGTCCTAAAGCTGTAATCTGTATGGTTGAAGCTTATAATGACGTCATCATATGTCAGGTTTCTCCTTCTTACTACACCTCCCATTTACGCCCACTTCCTCCTGATTGGATATGGCTCCTTTAAGACACCTGTGCACTATTCAAACGGTGCTTAGTATTGAAGTGTTACTTAGTAGAATAACAAGCCTTCTTTAACTGCTCTCCACAGATACCAAAGATCTTATACTCTGTCATCCAGACCGAATTCTAAAGTTCACCGGACTCAGCTTAGAGCCACTACTTGGACAGACAATCAAGGTTTACTAAGCCTTTCTCAGTGGGGTAAAATTCATTCAACTACTTCATTGAAGATTATCGCACTTACTGTTTGTACCAGCTTTTCTCCCTTCTGTTAGCTAACGCTGCCTGACAGCTCTAATCCACTCCGCTGCAGCGTGACGTCACTTCCGGTTTCTCCGGCATCAGTTCCACAGCTCTGTGCACAGTTCACGAGGAAGACGCTTATGCCTGACACTTGAAAACAAACAGGTACTGATAAACAGCTATACAATACCAACGACTGTGTATCCTGTATTGTTTTATCAGCTTACATGAATACTGTTGCTGTTTTCCACTTATAAACTGAGCCTATGAGTACTCCACATACTCCGGTTATATTGAGGTGTTGTGCCCTTATGAACTGTTACAAATACAGACATTCAGTGTGCTAGTATATCTTGGCTAAAACTGTGATAAGATCGCCCATACTCTCCTACAGAATCTTCTGTTTGGTTTGACTACTATATATATACAATCTGAGCATAATCACTTTGACTGTGAAGACTTCCTTTTCACTCATAGAGGACTTTGAACCAGTTAAGTGAGACATTCCAAATATTTCTTAAGTACTGCAGTTGTGTTCCAAATCCTCACTCCAGTTGATCCTTATATAATACTAAGCCCTTTAGCAATATGGAACCAGCAGACCTTCGGCAGATTGTTTACAACTTAACTCAAAAAGTTGATCAATTAGCTCAGGGATTGCATGACCTGAAAATGCATCTTTGAGAAACATTATAAAAGAATATATAGCTGTAAAAGCTACTCAGAGTGAAGGGATTATAGAACCACAGATTCCTTTCCCTGATTTATTTTCTGGCAATCGTAAAAATTACAGGCAATTTAAAAATGCCTGCTACCTTCTTTTCACTATGAGGCCTAAAACCTACCCCACTGAGAGAGTGAAAGTCATGACTACTATCTCCTTCCTCAGGGGGGATCCTAGAACCTGGGCTGACAAATCTCTAGAGACCCAAGATCCTATATTAGGCTCCTTGGAAGATTTCATTTCTGCAATGGATGAGTTGTTCCAAGACACAGATATTCAGCTTACTGCTGAAACAAACCTCAGGAACCTCAAACAGTGTAAGAGACCAGTGGAAGAGTACATTTCGGACATTAAACAATTCGCCACTGACTCTCTCTGGAACCCCATTGCTCTCAGGAACCAATTCCATTTGGGACTGTCAGAACAATAAAAAGACGAATTTGCCCGAATTGAATTGCCTGCAACACTTGATCTCTTCATGAAAACAGCTATACAGATTGATCATCGCTTACGCAAACGTAAGGCAGAGAAGTATGCCACAGATTCAAAGACAAAGCTCTCTTATCTACCCTCAAACCCCTCCACCACCCCAAGTCCTAAGGTTCAAGTTGAACCCATGGAGATAGGTTTCCTGAAGGGTCCACTCACACCAGAGGAAAAACAACGCAGAAGGCTTAAAAACCTCTGTATGTATTGCGCTAGCTCCTCCCATTCTGTGCAGGACTGTTCTCTTCTCTGCAAGAACAAGAAACATAAGTCTGATTGTTTAATCTCTTCCTTACAACCTCAAATGAAACCTACTTACTGCACTATATCTCTCTCCTTACAGCTGGAGCAAAGCCTACAGACGATTGATGATGCCATAATAGATTCTGGAGCTTCTGCAAATTATATGGATCACATATTCTGTGAAAAGAACAGAGGCCAGGATATTCACTAAACTTGATTTAAGAGGGGCGTATAATCTCATCAGGATTAAACAGGGGCATGAGTGGCTGACGGCATTCAGGACCAGATACGGTCTTTTTGAATATCTGGTAATGCCGTTTGGCCTCTGCAATGCCCCTGCCACCTTTCAATTCTTTATCAACGATGTGTTCCGTGACTTGCTAGACATATGTCTAGTAATATACCTCGACGACATACTCATATACTCAAGGACTCCTCAAGAACATGTCAGACATGTGCGTCTAGTTCTTTCTAGACTCAGAGCACACAAACTTTACGCAAAACTTGAAAAATGTAACTTCCATACTGACCAGGTTTCTTTTCTCGGCTATGATATTTCACCCTCTGGCATAAAAATGCAGAAAGAAAAGGTGGATGCAGTTCTACTCTGGCCAACACACACCTCTAGAAAGGACTTACAACACTTCCTTGGTTTCTCCAATTACTATAGGAAGTTTATTTAGGACTTTTCTAAGATCGTGAGACCCTTAACAGCCATCACTGGATCCACAACCACATTCTCCTGGGCTCCTGATACAGATACAGCCTTCCAGTACATTAAAACCAGATTTACTACAGCTCCGATCCTGCAATTTCCTAACCCTCTCTACCAATATACCCTGGAAGTGGACTCTTCTGATTTTGCTATTGGTGCCGTGCTTTCACAACAAAAGTTCCTCACAGAACCATTACATCCTATATCTTTCTATTCAAAAGTTATGTCTCCAGCGGAAAGGAATTATGCTATTGGGGACAAGGAGCTCCTGGCTATTCGCCACTCTCTGGAACATTGGAGACATCTCCTTGAGGGAACCAATATACCCATTAATATTTACACTGATCACAAAAACCTTCAGTACCTTCAATCCAACAAAACTCTTTCTGCTAGACAGGTCCGTTGGAGCCTATATTTTGACCGTTTCAACTTCAACATCATTTATAGGCCTGCTCACAAGAACGCTAAAGCTGATGCCTTATCCCGTTTACCAGAAAAACCAAATGACTACCCTTTAAGAAAGGAGATTGTTTCCCCCGACTGTTTCCTTGGTCTCACAACTTCCATCCTCACAGAGTTACAAAATTACTGCAAAGAACAAACAACACCACCCTTACCTAATCTATTGAAATCTGCTGGAATTTTCTACCACGGCAAGAAGATTTTTCTACCTCCGGAGATGAGATCCCCCTTGATACAGACTTACCACGACTCTCCTTTAGCTGGTCACCCTGGGGTTCGTCGGACTCTAGATTTGATTAGTAGAACCTTCTGGTGGCCAAAGATGAAAGCCTCTGTATACGATTATGTGACCACTTGTAGAACCTGTGCCACTTGCAAACCTGAACGTAAACCACCTTTTGGCTTGCTTATGCCTTTACCAGTACCTACCAAACCTTGGCATCACGTCTCCATTGATTTTATAGTCGATCTACCACCATCTAATTCTCAAAATACTATTCTTGTGGTCATCGATCTTTTTACAAAAATGGCCCATTTTGTTCCCTTCCATAAAGTGCCTACCTCATCTGAAACAGCTACCCTCTTCATCGACCACATCATTAAGCTACATGACATACCACCCATGTTAACAACAGATAGAGGATCGCAATCTACCTCTAAGTTTTGGTCTTAACTCTGTGAACTGACCCAGATTGATCATCGCTACACCACTGCTTTTCACCCTCAAACTAATGGCCAAGCAGAAAGGTTGAATCAGTGGCTCGAACATTATCTGAGATGTTATTGCTCTTACCATCAGACCGACTGGGCTAAGTATCTCTCCATGGCCGAATTCGCTTACAATAACTCCAGTCTTCCACCAAAATGACACCATTTTTTGCAAACCAGATTTCAGCTTATCATCTCTTCGCTCTCTGGACTCCCCTTCACTTGATGAGTTACATGATTCACTGCAACATAACTTTGATACAATTCGACAAAACATCTTGGAAGCTCAGAAGGGTCAGAAACATTATTACGATCTCAGACGAAGGAAACCCCCTCAATACTCAGTAGGAGATCTTGTTTGGCTCTCCACTAAGAACTTGAGACTGCAAATACCTTCCAAAAAGATGGCCAGCCTTTTTATTGGGCCTTTCCCAGTCCAGAAAGTTATAAATGACAATGCTGTCAGATTGCAACTCCCTTCTGCTCTCAGGATCCATCCAACGTTTCACGTTTCGCTCTTGAAACCCTATGTCCGCACTAGGAACGATCAAGTCCTGCTACCACCCGTTTCTGCTCCCCTTGCAGATGATGAGTATGAGGTGGATTCTATCATAGACTATAGATACTCGAATGGTGTTTTACAGTATCTAGTTAGGTGGAAGAACTATTCCAGTGACGAGGATTCATGGGAGCCTCTTGCTAATCTCAATTCCCCCCGACTTTTGTCTTTGTTTCACCGGCGCCATCCTGACCGCCCAGGTCCTGCCGCTGTGGGA
Source organism: Bombina bombina (assembly GCF_027579735.1). Classification (NCBI taxonomy): domain Eukaryota; kingdom Metazoa; phylum Chordata; class Amphibia; order Anura; family Bombinatoridae; genus Bombina; species Bombina bombina. The sequence goes on along the minus strand of NC_069505.1, from coordinate 85,615,483 downwards.
CAGCTCCCTTGTTGAGGGGGTACTGTCAGGTTTCTCCTTCTTACTACACCTCCCATTTACGCCCACCTCCTCCTGATTGGATATGGCTCCTTTAAGACACCTGTGCACTATTCAAGCGGTGCTTAGTATTGAAGTGTTACTTAGTAGAATAACAAGCCTTCTTTAACTGCTCTCCACAGATACCAAAGATCTTATACTCTGTCATCCAGACCGAATTCTAAAGTTCACCGGACTCAGCTTAGAGCCACTCTCCACGCTTCTTTCCACCGCTACTGTTCAGATAAGTACCGCTCTCCACGCTACAATTTATTCATTCATAAAGGTTAAAACTTAAACACCATTGTTTGTTATTGGAGTTATCTATAACCTTTATTGTGATTTTCATCTGACTCAGTATATTGCGGTTTGGGATTCAAGCTAGTATGTCTGGACTGTGTATATATTTTATTGCGTGAAAGTGTGAGTGCGTGAAGAAATTACCTTTACTTTATCAAGCAGTCTAAACCTTTGCTTTGCTTAATCTGCTTTAATCAGCATTAACTGTTGCATTATTTTGTAACACATATGACATACTCTGAACTTAAATCTCAGTTACTCAAAATCTTTCCTGAATATTTATATATTCGTATCTTAGTGAAGTTTCATATTATTCTATCAATTACAAAATTAATGACTCACCTTAAATAAGTAAGTTTAATAAATCATTTTCTCTTGCTTATTTTAAGAAAAGAGCAACAAAACCTTTATTTTTCATATTCTAATTATCACACTATTAGATAACTTTTGGTTATCACAGAATTTTCAGGCCTATAAGGTTATAACCTGTAGAATATAAGATGGATCCTAGTGAAATAAAAAATGAATTCACCAACATTCATCAAAAATTAGAATATCTAGCCAGGGCCTTAACTGAGGTACAATCAGAAAATAAAGCACTTAAAACTCTAGTAAAAGAATGTTTACCAGCCAAGAGCTCAGAAGTCCCTGAACCTCACATTAACTATCCTCAACCCTTTTCTGGTAAACGAAGTGAATATAGAGACTTTAAAAATGCTTGCAAATTACTTTTTTCTTTAAGGCCTAAAACTTATCACTCTGAGAGAATCAAGGTTTGTACTACCATCTCCTTCCTCCAGGGGGAGCCTCGCTCATGGGCTAATAGATATTTTGAGAATAACCATCCAATCTTAGATTCCCTGGAAGAATTTTTTTTAGCCATGACATCCTTATATGAGGACTCTCATTCCCAGATGACGGCAGAAACGAAATTGAGATCCCTAAAACAGGGTAAGAGGAATATAGAAGACTATATTACCGAATTCCAAATGTGGATAGATGATTCCAAATGGAATGAAATTAGTTTGAAGAACCAGTTCAGACTGGGCCTTTCAGAATTGTTAAAAGATGAGTTGTCCCGTTTGGAGATGCCCGAAACCCTGAATGGACTGATGAAATTAAGTACTACCCTGGATCGGCGATTACGTGAAAGGAAGGCTGAGAGAGCTACCTATGACGTACCACCCAGACGTCCGTATCTTTACACACCCAACCAGGAAAAGGGTACTTCAAATCAAACCCCAATGGAGATTGGTGCCATAAAAGGACCTTTAACACCTGAAGAAAAGGCCAGACGCAGATCTGAGAATCTTTGCTTATATTGTGGGCAAAAAGAACACTCAGTTAATTATTGCCCAATTCTTCAAAAGCAGAAGAAGGGTAAGATTCATTCAAAACATAATATTTTATACTTCACTCAAAACCCTCAACTGACTCTTAACCTTTCTTTACAGTGGGATCAGAAAAACGTGCAGTCTAATGCATTGATCGATTCTGGGGCAGCCGGAAATTATATCGATATTTCTTTTGTTGATTTAAATAAAATTCCTATTGTTTGTAAGGCACAACCAGTCTCTGTTAAACTCATTGATGGTTCCCTCATACAACATGGTCCCATTACCCATCAAACGATACCTTTACTAGTGACAACTGACAATGGACATACTGAATATCTTACTTTTGACTTAATTTCCATCCACATGCATACACTTATTTTTGGCTTTACATGGTTAAAAAAACATAACCCCAGCATTGACTGGTCCACTCCACAGGTATCATTAGCATCACCATTCTGTTTAAAAACATGTTATCCATATCAGTTAATCTCTGCTATTGAACCCGAATTACCAGAAATTTATCAGGATCTGGCAGAGGTGTTTGATCTAAAAGAGGCAGAAAACCTCCCCCCTCATAGGGAGTTTGATTGTCCAATTGATCTGATACCGGGCTCTCAAATTCCTCACGGAAAAATATACCCACTTTCACAAGAGGAACTTACTTACTTACGTTCCTATTTAGACGACAATCTCCGAAAAGGTTTTATATCCCACTCAACATCTCCAGCTGCTGCTGGAATGTTCTTAGTACGTAATAAGGACGGTACAATAAGACCCATTATTGATTATAGAGCTTTAAATGAAATTACTGTTAAAAACAGGTATCCTCTACCCCTCATACCCGAATTATTGGAACGTTTAAACGAAGCTACAATTTATTCAAAACTTGATCTTAAGGGGGCTTACAATCTTATCCGTATGAAAGAAGGTCATGAGTGGAAAACCGCCTTTAGAACCCGTTATGGGCTTTTTCAATATAATGTAATGCCCTTCGGCTTAAGCAATGCTCCTGCAACATTCCAGCATTTTATTAATGAAATATTCCACGACCTTATGGACATCTGTGTTATAATTTACTTAGATGATATTCTAATATACTCCAAAACACCCTCTGATCACGAAAAGCATGTAAGATGGGTACTCACCCGTCTCAAGGAGCACAAATTATATGCTAAATTAGAAAAATGTGTATTCCATGTCTCTAAGATAAAATTTTTAGGTTATATAATAACTCCTAACCATGTACAAATGGATCCTGACAAAGTGTCCGCCATTAAAGATTGGCCAGCTCCCACTACTGTAAAAGCGTTACAACGCTTTATCGGTTTCGCTAATTTTTACCGAAAGTTTATTAAAAACTTTTCTTCAATAGTAAGACCACTGACACAACTGACTAGTGTTAATCAAAAATTTAAATGGTCTCAAAAAGCTCAAGAAACCTTCGAAAAACTTAAAGAGTTATTTTCTACAGCCCCAATCTTATCACTACCCAACTTTGATCTCCAATTCCAACTTGAAGTAGATGCCTCTAATACTGGCATAGGAGCAGTACTCTCCCAACAACAAGTTGAGAATGGGGAAATTCACCCCATTGCGTTTTATTCAAGAACCTTAACTAGTGCAGAAAGTAATTATAGTGTGGGGGACAAAGAATTGTTAGCAATAAAGAGTGCCCTTGAACAATGGAGACACCTCCTAGAAGGATCTAAACTTCCATTCATTATTTTTACTGACCATAAGAATCTTGAATATTTAAAAAAGAACAAGACTTTGACAGCCAGACAAGCGAGATGGTCTCTATTTTTAGACCGTTTTAACTTTCTAATTACCTACAAACCAGGCAGTCAAAATACTAAGGCTGATGCTTTATCACGTATAAACGAAAGCTTAACTCATGAACCACCTAATTTTACTATCCCTCCTGAAAAAATCATAGGCGTCCTGACACCTATAGAACAAGAGGTTCATAAGGCTTTAAAACAAGATTCAATACCCCACCAAACTTGTGTTAAAGACTCTCAATCTGGATTGTACTATCATAACAGTCAATTGTATATACCCAAGAGCATGAGATCTTCAATACTCACACACACCCATGATGATACAATGTCTGGTCATCCTGGAATTAAAAAGACCATTGAACTAACCCGACGTAATTTCTGGTGGCCTGGCATGAACAAATATATTTATGACTATGTATCAGGATGTGAAAATTGTGCCCGAAATAAATTAGTTCATAAGAGACCAATTGGTCTACTTACACCTCTGCCTATCCCAGATAAACCATGGAGTACCATAGCTATGGATTTTATTGTTGAAGTCCCACTCACTCAACAATATAATACTATCATGGTAATAATTGACCATTTAACCAGACTAGCTCATTTTATCCCACTTAAGGGATTACCCTCAGCTATGACTACGGCTAAGGTATTTATCGACCACATAGTCAGACTACATGGTTTACCTACCAACATAATTACAGATAGGGGAACGCAATTTACCTCATCCTTCTGGAGATCTCTGTGTAAATTGCTAAAGATTGACCACCTTTATACCACTGCTTTCCATCCCCAGACTAATGGACTCACAGAGAGACTTAATCAGACCATAGAACAATTCTTACGATGTTACATATCACATCTCCAAGATGATTGGACAGTTTTTCTTCCCATGGCCGAATTCACATATAACAATTCCATAAATACTTCTATCAAAACTTCCCCCTTTTTTGCAACATATGGTTACCACCCAAACACTATATCTCTTTCTAACAAATCTGTAAACTCTCCCACAGCAACTGAATTTACATCTAACCTCCACGAAAGGTTAATTGTCCTGAAAAGACATCTACATGAAGCCAAACAATATCAAAAATCATATTATGACTTAAAACATCGTAAGGGTCCTGATTATAAGGTTGGGGACTTAGTACTTCTCTCAACAAAAAATCTTAAACTCAAAGTTCCTAGCAAGAAACTTGCGAATCAATTCTTGGGTCCATTTCCAATAGAACATGTGATAAATTCCAATGTGGTTAGACTTAAACTGCCAAAAGACTACAAAATACATCCTTCTTTCCATATCTCATTGTTGAAACCATTCCCAACCAAAAACCATCCTTCTTCTATTCCGCCACCACCTGTTATGGTTGATCATCAAGAAGAATTCGAGGTTGAATCTATACTGGATTCTAGGATACACAGAAATAAACTGGAATATCTCATTAAATGGAAGGGTTACGGCCCTGAAGAAAACTCCTGGCTCATTCATTCCGAAGTCCATTCACCCCGATTGATCAGGTTCTTCCATAAGAAATATCCACTTAAACCTCACGCAGAATCCCCAGGGGTGATTCCCTGAGGAGGGGGGCATGTGATATCCCTTTAAATCTGAACCTGCATAAGCACTTCCTTCCTATTTAAGGAAGTGCTTACCCCTCAATCAGGGCCTGAAAATTGAAGCTGTTTATCACTTCTCCTTGCTCCTCTGTGGAGCTACTACCACATTGTGCTATTGTTACTTTAACCTTCAGGTCTTTTACTTCGCCTTCGATACCCGCTGGGTATCTACAGTTACCACTTTTTACTTGGACAGACAATCAAGGTTTACTAAGCCTTTCTCAGTGGGGTAAAATTCATTCAACTACTTCATTGAAGATTATCGCACTTACTGTTTGTACCAGCTTTTCTCCCTTCTGTTAGCTAACGCTGCCTGACAGCTCTAATCCACTCCGCTGCAGCGTGACGTCACTTCCGGTTTCTCTGGCATCAGTTCCACAGCTCTGTGCACAGTTCACGAGGAAGACGCTTATGCCTGACACTTGAAAACAAACAGGTACCGATAAACAGCTATACAATACCAACGACTGTGTATCCTGTATTGTTTTATCAGCTTACATGAATACCGTTGCTGTTTTCCACTTATAAACTGAGCCTATGAGTACTCCACATACTCCGGTTATATCGAGGTGTTGTGCCCTTATGAACTGTTACAAATACAGACATTCAGTGTGCTAGTATATCTTGGCTAAAACTGTGATAAGATCGCCCATACTCTCCTACAGAATCTTCTGTGTGGTTTGACTACTATATATATACAATCTGAGCATAATCACTTTGACTGTGAAGACTTCCTTTTCACTCATAGAGGACGTTGAACCAGTTAAGTGAGACATTCCAAATATTTCTTAAGTACTGCAGTTGTGTTCCAAATCCTCACTCCAGTTGATCCTTATATCATATTAGCAACCTGCCTGTGTAGTTATCAAATCCTCATTCTGTTGTTGTATTTTACTACATTGTTATTATGTGCTGATTAAAAATATAAATGTGTGCTTTGTGGTTGCGTAATGCGTGTTATGTACATGTATACGTATGTATTGTGATTCTCTCCCACATATGCTGACTTATATAAAGCAGTAAAGCATTGTTGTCCCTTCCCAAAAAGTGACAGCTGTAATCTGTTCTAATGATGTTCTTATTGTACGTAATTCCTAATGGTATATTTTGAATGAATCGTGATGTTAAAGGGACAGTAAAATCCCTATTTTATGTTTCATGATTCATAGAGAGAATCTAATGTGTTTTTCCCTCAGAATATCAATGCACATGTTTGAGTGAATGACAAAAGTCATGTTTTGTGCATCCATTAATGATCATGTGTTAAGCCTATGTAGATATGCTGTTTATGCAAGCATATGAGTTGACTAAATGAAATGCTGTAAAAGAGGTAAATGAGACGTTTCCAATTGTCTACTGTTTGTGAATAATGAAATGTGAAAATTATTTTTCTGTCTGTTTAAATATGATGTAATTTTTAAAAAAGATTTCTTATTTTATTGATGGTGATTTGTAGTTGATATAATGTAAATTTATATAACAATTTTATGTTGTAGTGAATTTCACACAAGTAAAAGCCATAACTCCATAGGGAAATAGTAATTTCTTGATCTATTTGTCATAGCGGGACTAACACAATAAAGAATGAGTTAGTTTCACAATTGAAACGCTGGTATTACGAGTTTTCTTGTCTATGCATTTTGTGTGTGTTAGGTAAATCTGCCTGTCGCGTGCACCAGCACGTCTTCTCCATAGAAATCAATGGAGGAGAAAAATGTGTGTAGAAATAAAATCCAACACTTGTTTTGAGCATAAAGTGAGTGACGTCATGTCCTTGTGTGAAAAAGTAGCTAAATTGTGTTAATTTCGCATTAAAAATCTGATTTGTGTAGGTAATGTGCTGTATATTGTTTGTATGTATTGATTAGTGCATGTATGTGATAATATTTGTAGTTAGATGTAGCTATATGAGTGTATGTTCCCGTCTGTCTATGTAAGTCAATGAAAAATGGTTTTCTATGGCTTTATTTCAAACACCCGAGATCTTTTTGATCCGTTCTATTTTGACATGAAAATATAAAATCTTAAAAATAAATATTGTGTAGTGTTTGTATGAGTGTAAGTGTACTTTGTGTAATGTTTTTTTTTTGTGATTCGTGGATGTTTTTGTTAGCGTTATATGGTTAACTACTTGGTCTGGGTTGATGTTAATGTTTTGAGCGGAGATGGATATTTTTGTGGTGTTACGGAAACTCGTAATACCAGCGGGCGTAAAAAAGCAGCGTTAGGACCGGCCAATACTGCTTTTTAACCCTAATGCAAAACTCGTAATCTAGGCGATTGTAATGTAGGCATTGATCCTCAGTTCCTGTTATGTGTTACTAACAAAAAAACTCCTTAATATGTGTTGAACAACATCTCCTGAGTACAGTGATACCACCCATGAATAGGTTAGTTGGGTTCTCAGGGGGCTAAAAAAACCTTATGTTTAGGGGAAGCATTCCAGTTTTTCAACTTTGAATTTTCACATCTGTTATCATGCACCCATATCCTATTTGGGACATTTCTGAAGCAGGCCTATGTAATTTATCCCCATCAAACTATATATTTTTGAAAAGTAGACACTCTAGGGTAATCGAAATTCTGGTATTTTAACACTACTCATGCACTAATTCAAACACCAGTCTTTTTCAAACTTTTGGGTAGTCATTTTTTGTGTTATTTTTCACACATTGTACTTTAGGCATGAATTCTAAGTTCATGTTATGTGTTACTGACCAAAAAATCCAATGAAGTAAATCAGATGGCAGCACTCAAAAATATTAAAAGATGTACAGTTTTATTCACATCTACTCCAAAAAAGACAATGAAACAACCCAGTGGGTGACAACGCCATCCACTTCACACCAAAAAGTCCTAAAAGGAATCCTATGAAGTAAATTAGATGGCAGCACTCAAAATATTAAAAGATGTATAGTTTTACTCACATCTACTCCAAAAAAGACAATGAAACAACCCAGTGGGTGACAATGCCATCCAGGACCTCACACCAAAAAGTGTCAAAAGTAATCCAATGAAGTAAATCAGATGAAAGCACTCCAAAATATTAAAAGATGCATAGTTTTATTCACATCGCTCTCCTTCTGATGGGCCTGGTAATAACTAACTGCCAGAACGGGGAAACAACAACGCGGCAGGGTAGCATGCTGGCAAACAGATCAGGGATTGCTCTAAAGGGCTCTACATATATATCCCAGACCTGTGCCCCTTCAACCACCGTTCTCCTAAGCACTAGCCAGCAAGCTAGCCCCCAGAGGGACTCACACTCTGCTCCTACTGAACATGTGGTTCCAGACACCGGACTCAACCAAGTAATATGTGCCATAGAGAGCCACATTCAAAGTCTGAGAGCTGGGGAAAAAGCCATTGACACAGATGGACCTACTATAACTTTAGCCTGGCAACAGATGCCTGTGGAACTTGCCATAAAGAAGATCCTAGCTGAAGTCTACACTCGGATTACCAGATACGCACAGCCGTGGACAGCGCGCTCACATTCACCCTTGATTTACCTGAGCTGGGACCCGGGTGGCGTGCTGCGGTCTGCTCTTTGTGGACATGGTGGACTTCCCTGCTCACAGGCTTCACTTGTTACTGCCAGATGCCAGGCAACCTTGTTGTGAGTAAGATGGACCACCAGCGGTCCCCTCTAAACTAACTGTAATGCATCTTGAAAAGGATGGTGACAATCGAGGGAGATTCTCTTTGCCCATGTCGGCTAGTGTAATATTGGCCATAATGAGGGTCATACTTTCTAAGTATAACTTATAGAGTGGATGCCCTTGTTTTTTGCTGTTCCATGTTTTCCAAGGTCAGAAAATGTATTCTGTTGCCTCACGTTAGTATATCGTTCAACAACAATCCATATATTACCACTATGAGATCCTGAATTTATTTATTTATTTAGAGCTAATCTTTTTCTGGCACACCATCTGTTGTAAATTGTATGGCTGTTTTATGTTTTATGGGACCTTATTAATGTTCAAAAAAAAAAGATTGCCTTTACAGCCTCTTATCTACACATCTTTCTACCTTCCATCTATGTAAGCATGTAACCTAAAATACCTTGAAGCTAATGAGCCATGCATTTTATTTATTTCCCTAGTGGTTTTGCTTATTAATTTGGGATGGCGTCCTGCTGTCAGAGGCCGGGATGGCGGGGGAACTCCCTTCAATTTAAGTGTGTATATTTGTTTGACCTAACCTATGGTCTAGTACCTGCAACCACCAAGGCTGCAATCTACATCTAGATAAAATTGTATATAAAGGCACACATTACTATTTATTTGTCCCAATAAACGACTTAGTTCTAATCCAGAATATCTGTGCACCTTACTGCTAATAGTCTACAATGTTATACCTAAAGGACCCCAACTAGAAGCCAAACATACCTCTCTCCCTCTTTAATAGTAAGGTTAACCCTCATTCTATACAGGTAAATGTTGTAAATCTCCTTCCTGAGTTACACATAGAGGCCTAGTTATCAACGTGTCAACTTTCCTGCCTTCGCTGGCCCAATACGCCCGCCTAAGCTCGCCTACCATCGCCACCGCAAACCTGAAAAAATTTGCCTAAGTTATCAATAAATCTGTCAAAAAGCCGCACACCAAGTACGGGGCGATGAGCAGTGGACTGTGAGAGTTATCACTCATCCGATCTCGCTGCTCTTCGGCTTTTTTACAGCTTTATTGCTAGCCTGTCACTAAACACCCACACTAACTACACTGTTCTACCCCCTATACCGGCGCCCCCGGAGCCCCCCGCAACTCAATAAAGTTAGTAACCCCTAAACCGCTGCTCCTAGACCCCGGCGCAACTCTTATAATTGTATTAACCCCTAAACCGCCGCTCCCGGACACCGCCACCACCTACATTATACCTAGTAACCCCTATCCTGCCCCCCCTATACCGCCGCAACCTATAATAGTTATTAACCCCTATCCTGCTGATCCCGCACCTCACCGCAACTAAATAAATAGTTTAACCCCTAAACCGCCGCTCCCGGACCCCGCCGCAACCTATATTAAACTTATTAACCCCTAATCTGCCCCCCCTACACCGTCGCCACCTATAATAAATTTATTAACCCCTATCCTGCCCCCCACTACACCGCTGCCACTGTAATAAATTTATTAACCCCTAAACCTAAGTCTAACACTAACCCTAAAACCCCCCTAACTTAAATATTAATTAAATAAATCTAAATAATATTTCTATTATTAACTAAATTACAGGGAGTGCAGAATTATTAGGCAAGTTGTATTTTTGAGGATTAATTTTATTATTGAACAACAACCATGTTCTCAATGAACCCAAAAAACTCATTAATATCAAAGCTGAATAGTTTTGGAAGTAGTTTTTAGTTTGTTTTTAGTTATAGCTATTTTAGGGGGATATCTGTGTGTGCAGGTGACTATTACTGTGCATAATTATTAGGCAACTTAACAAAAAACAAATATATACCCATTTCAATTATTTATTTTTACCAGTGAAACCAATATAACATCTCAACATTCACAAATATACATTTCTGACATTCAAAAACAAAACAAAAACAAATCAGTGACCAATATAGCCACCTTTCTTTGCAAGGACACTCAAAAGCCTGCCATCCATGGATTCTGTCAGTGTTTTGATCTGTTCACCATCAACATTGCGTGCAGCAGCAACCACAGCCTCCCAGACACTGTTCAGAGAGGTGTACTGTTTTCCCTCCTTGTAAATCTCACATTTGATGATGGACCACAGGTTCTCAATGGGGTTCAGATCAGGTGAACAAGGAGGCCATGTTATTAGATTTTCTTCTTTTATACCCTTTCTTGCCAGCCACGCTGTGGAGTACTTGGACGCGTGTGATGGAGCATTGTCCTGCATGAAAATCATGTTTTTCTTGAAGGATGCAGACTTCTTCCTGTACCACTGCTTGAAGAAGGTGTCTTCCAGAAACTGGCAGTAGGACTGGGAGTTGAGCTTGACTCCATCCTCAACCCGAAAAGGCCCCACAAGCTCATCTTTGATGATACCAGCCCAAACCAGTACTCCACCTCCACCTTGCTGGCGTCTGAGTCGGACTGGAGCTCTCTGCCCTTTACCAATCCAGCCACGGGCCCATCCATCTGGCCCATCAAGACTCACTCTCATTTCATCAGTCCATAAAACCTTAGAAAAATCAGTCTTGAGATATTTCTTGGCCCAGTCTTGACGTTTCAGCTTGTGTGTCTTGTTCAGTGGTGGTCGTCTTTCAGCCTTTCTTACCTTGGCCATGTCTCTGAGTATTGCACACCTTGTGCTTTTGGGCACTCCAGTGATGTTGCAGCTCTGAAATATGGCCAAACTGGTGGCAAGTGGCATCTTGGCAGCTGCACGCTTGACTTTTCTCAGTTCATGGGCAGTTATTTTGCGCCTTGGTTTTTCCACACGCTTCTTGCGACCCTGTTGACTATTTTGAATGAAACGCTTGATTGTTCGATGATCACGCTTCAGAAGCTTTGCAATTTTAAGAGTGCTGCATCCCTCTGCAAGATATCTCACTATTTTTGACTTTTCTGAGCCTGTCAAGTCCTTCTTTTGACCCATTTTGCCAAAGGAAAGGAAGTTGCCTAATAATTATGCACACCTGATATAGGGTGTTGATGTCATTAGACCACACCCCTTCTCATTACAGAGATGCACATCACCTAATATGCTTAATTTGTAGTAGGCTTTTGAGCCTATACAGCTTGGAGTAAGACAACATGCATAAAGAGGATGATGTGGTCAAAATAATCATTTGCCTAATAATTCTGCACTCCCTGTATTCTTATTTAAAACTAAATACTTACCTGTAAAATAAACCCTAAGATAGCGTCCCTTAAAGGAGCCTTCATTTGTCGGTAGTCCGTTGGGAAAGAAGGATGTTCCGCGTCGGCGGGATGAAGATGGATCCTGAAGAAAGAAGATTGAAGACCCCGCTTGGAAGATGACATCGTCCAGATGGAAGACTTCTTCAGCGCTGCTTGGAAGATGACATCGCCCGGATGGAAGACTTCTTCAGCGCCGCCTGGAGGATCACTTCATCGGATGGAAGACTTCTTCAGCGCCCCTTGGAGGATCACTTCTGCCGCTCCGGATCTCCTCTTCGGTTCCATCGGTGGGTCAGCTGGCTGAAGACAACTTAAGGTAGGATGATCTTCAGGGGGGAAGTATTAGGTTTATTTAAGGGGGGTTTGGGTTAGATTAGGGGTATGTGGGTGGTGGATTTTAATGTTGGGGGGGTTGTATTTTTCTTTTACAGGCAATAGAGCAGTTTTCTTTGGGGCATGCCCCGCAAAAGGCCCTTTTAAGGGCTGGTAAGGTAAAAGAGCTTTGAACTTTTTTAATTTAGAATAGGGTAGGGATTTTTTTTATTTTGGGGGGCTTTGATATTTTATTAGGGGGCTTAGATTAGGTGTAATTAGCTTAAAATTGTTGTAATATTTTTTTAATGTTTGTAACTTATTTTTTTTATTTTTGTAACTTAGCTTTTTTATTTTTTGTACTTTAGTTAGTTTATGTAATTGTATTTAATTGTAGTTATTTGTACTTAATTTATTTAATTAATTTAATGATAGTGTAGTGTTAGTTTTAATTGTAACTTTAGGATTTATTTTACAGGTAATTTCTCTTGCAAGGTGTATCCAGTCCACGGAATTATCCTTACTTGTGGGATATTCTCCTTCCCTACAGGAAGTGACAAAGAGAGCACACAGCAGAGCTGTCAATATAGCTCCCCCCCCTAGCTCCACCCCCCAGTCATTCTCTTTGCCGTGTTAACGCACTAGGTTGTCTCTCAGGGAGGGTAAAGTGAATGTGGTTTTAGAATTGTAGTTTTATATCTTCAATCAAGAGTTTGTTATTTTTAAATGGTACCGGTTTGTACTATTTACTCTCTAGCAGAAAAGTGATGAAGATTTCTGCTGAGAGGAAAATGATTTTAGCATGTTGTAACTAAAATCCACTGCTGTTCCCACACAGGACTGAGGAGTACCAGACAGTTGGGGGGAACAGTTTGCAGGCTTGACTGCAATGAGGTATGTTCAGTCATTTATTTCTAGACAAGACTGAGATAATGCTAGAAGACTGACAAGATCCCCATGTGGGGAGGGTAAGCTATGTTCTGAGACTTAGTATAGAATTGAATGCTTACATGACAGGGCTAAATAGGCTGGTTGACACTAAGGCAGGGTAATCGATTATTTATTAAAAAATACTCATTGAAGACACCTTTTTAGGCACTTTGGAGTGTTTTACTGGGGTTATTATCCACATGGCATTAATTTAGTCACTTAGAAGTGATTTTTGTAGGCCTCACAACTCCGGAGTGGAGTGGGAGAGGCCTTATTTTGCGCCTCAGATGCGCACTTAGAATTGAGAGACTGTTTCATGCTGCTTCACATGGAGGGTCCAGCTGCTGATTGAGGGCCTAGAAGAAGCTTTATGTCCCCAAAACTGATCCCTAAGGGCAGGTAGGGCCACAGTAGTAAGCTGTGGCAAGGTGCTGTAGTTTGTTAACCGGTTGTTATCTTTAGGCTGCTCCGGTTTGGGCATTAAGGGGTTAATCATTCTTAAACTTGCTGTGCAATCTTATTAAAGCCTTAGGTACATACTGTGAAAATTTCAAAAGGATTGGTGCATTTTTCACTATTTTGTAAAATTGTGTGCCCTTTTTTTTACTTAAAGGTACAGTAACGTTTTTTTTTTCAAATTGTGTTTTTTATTTGATTAAAAGTGTTTTCCAAGCTTGCTTGTGTATGCTACTAGTCTGTTAAACATCTCTGACACTAAGGAAAATCCTTGTTCAATGTGTTTAGAAGCCCTGGTGGAACCCCCTCTCAGAATGTGTCCCAATTGCACTAATATGTCTATACTCTTTAAAGATCATATTGTTGCACTTAAAAATGTGGCCCAAGAGGATTCTCAGACTGAAGGTAATGAGGATAGTCCGTCTACCTCTCCCCATGTGTCACAACCAGTTACGCCCGCGCAAGCGACGCTTAGTGCCTCTAGTGCGTCTGCCCCTATTACATTGCAACAACTAGCGACAGTTATGGATAATTTGCTTGCGGCCTTTCTATCCAAACTGCCAGTTTTTCAAACAAAGCGTGATAGCTCTGTTTTAAGAACAGATTATGAGCAGTCTGAAACTTTGGTAGCCTTATCTGATGTACCCTCACAACGCTCTGAAATGGAGGTGAGGGATTTGATATCTGAGGGAGAAATTTCCGATTCAGGAAAGGTTTCTCATCGGGCAGAGTCAGATTCATTAGCATTTAAATTTAAATTGGAACACCTCCGCGTTTTGCTCAGGGAGGTATTAGCTACTCTGGATGATTGTGACCCTATGGTGGTCCCAGAGAAGTTGTGTAAAATGGACAAGTACCTAGAGGTTCCTGTATACACTGATGCATTTCCGATCCCTGAGAGGGTTGCGGATATTGTTACTAGGGAGTGGGATAGACCAGGTGTCCCTTTTGTCCCCCCACCTATTTTTAAGAAAATGTTCCCCATAACTGACCCTAGGCGGGACTCGTGGCAGACGGTCCCTAAGGTAGAGGGGGCTGTTTCGACACTTGCTAAGCGCACAACCATACCAATTGAAGACAGTTGTGCTTTTAAAGATCCTATGGATAAAAAGCTAGAATGTTTACTTAAGAAAATCTTTGTTCAACAAGGCTTTCTTCTCCAACCTATTGCCTGCATTGTTCCTGTAACTACTGCAGCGGCTTTCTGGTTTGAGGCGCTGGAGGAGTCGCTCCAGACGGAGTCCTCATATGACGAAATTATGGATAGAATTAAGGCTCTAAAGCTGGCTAATTAATTTATCACAGATGCCGCTTTGCAATTAGCTAAGTTGGCAGCAAAAAATTCAGGCTTCGTCATTATGGCACGCAGATCGCTTTGGCTCAAGTCATGGTCGGCCGATGTGTTGTCAAAATCCAAATTGTTAAATATCCCTTTCAAGGGAAAGACCCTTTTCGGACCAGAATTGAAAGAGATTATTTCAGAAATCACCTGGGAAAGGGCCATGCTCTCCCCCAGGACAAGCCTTTTAAGGCTAAAAACAAAGCTAATTTTCGTTCCTTTCGTAATTTCAGGAGCGGTCCTGCTTCAGCCTCTACAGCTGCAAAGCAAGAGGGTAAAGCTTCACAGCCCAAGGCAACCTGGAAGCCTTATCAGGGCTGGAACAAGGGTAAACAGACCAAAAAGCCTGCAGCTGCTACCAAGACAGCATGATGGGGTAGCCCCCGATCCGGAACCGGATCTAGTAGGGGGCAGACTTTCTCTCTTCGCTCAGGCCTGGGCAAGAGATGTTCTCGATCTCTGGGCTTTAGTGATTGTTACCCAGGGATATCTTCTAGAATTCAAGGACTCACCTCCAAGGGGAAGGTTCCATATTTCTCGTCTGTCTACAGACACGACAAAGAAAGAGGCGTTCTTACACTGTATAGATGACCTACATACAATGGGAGTGTTCCACCCAGTTCAAATTGCGGAACAAGGGCTGGGGTTTTACTCAAACCTGTTTGTGGTTCCCAAAAAGAAGGAACTTTCAGACCAATCCTGGATCTCAAATTTCTAAACAAATTCCTCAGAGTCTCATCATTCAAGATGGAGACCATTCAGACAATCTTACCTATGATCCAGGAAGGTCAATATATGACTACCGCGGATCTAAAGGATGCGTACCTGCATATCCCAATCCACAAAGATCATAATCAGTTCCTCCAGTTCGCTTTTCTAGACAAGCATTATCAGTTTGTGGCTCTTCCATTCGGTTTAGCCACTGCTCCCAGAATTTTCACAAAGGTGATAGGGTCCCTTCTGGCGGTTCTAAGACCGCGGGACATAGCAGTGGCGCCTTATTTGGACGACATCTTAATTCAGGTGCCGTCTTTTCACAGAGCCAAGGCTCACACAGAGATTGTTTTGGCCTTTCTAAGGTCTCACGGGTGGAAGGTGAACATCAAAAAGAGTTCCCTGTCCCCACTCACAAGGGTTCCCTTCCTAGGAAAACCAATAGATTTGGTAGAAATGAAAATATTTCTGACGGAGGTCAGAAAGTTGAAACTTTTAACTACTTGCCGAGTTCTTCATTCCATTCCTCGGCCATCTGTAGCTCAAACTGAGGGCAATATTCAACGCGCTTCAGGCATGGCCTCACCTAGCCGCGGCCAAATTCATAAGATTTCAGTCGGACAACATTATGACTGTAGCTTACATCAATCATCAGGGGGGAACAAAGAGTTCTCTAGCGATGAGGGAAGTGACCAAAATAATCAGGTGGGTGGAGGCCCACTCCTGCTATCTCTCAGCAATTCACATCCCAGGTGTAGACAACTGGGAGGCGGATTTTCTAAGTCGTCAGACTTTTCACCCGGGGGAGTGGGACCTCCACCCGGAGGTATTTGCCCAGCTGACTCAGCTATGGGGCATTCCAGAGTTGGACCTGATGGCGTCCCGTCAGAACACCAAGCTTCCTCTTTACGGATCCAGGTCCCGGGACCCCAAGGCGGCATTGATAGATGCTCTAGTAGAGCCTTGCTCCTTCAATCTGGCTTATGTTTTCCCACCGTTTCCTCTTCTCCCTCGTCTGATCGCCAGAATCAAGCAGGAGAAGGTGGCGGTGATTTTGATAGCGCCTGCGTGGCCATGCAGGACTTGGTATGCAGACCTAGTGGACATATCATCTGTCTTACCATGGACACTGCCAATGAGGCAGGACCTTCTAATACAGGGTCCGTTCAAGCATCCATATCTAGTTTCACTACTAACTGCTTGGAGATTGAACGCTTAATTCTTTCAAAGCGTGTTTTTTTCTGAGTCAGTTTTAGATACTCTGATCCAGGCTAGAAAGCCGGTCACCAGGAAAGTCTACCATAAGATATGGTGGAAATATCTTTGTTGGTGTGAATCCTAGGGTCACTCATGGAGTAAGATTAGGATTCCCAGGATATTGTCTTTTCTACAAGACGGTTTGGAGAAAGGATTGTCGACTAGTTCTTTAACCCCTTAATGACCGCAGCACTTTTCCATTTTCTGTCCGTTTGGGACCAAGGCTATTTTTACATTTCTGCAGTGTTTGTGTTTAGCTGTAATTCTCCTCTTACTCATTTACTGTACCCACACATATTATATACCATTTTTCTCGCCATTAAGTGGACTTTCTAAAGATACCATTATTTTCATCATATCTTATAATTAACTATAAAAAAATTATATAATATGAGGAAAAAATGGAAAAAACACACTTTTTCTAACTTTGACCCCCAAAATCTGTTACACATCTACAACCACCAAAAAACACCCATGCTAAATAGTTTCTAAATTTTGTCCTGAGTTTAGAAATACCCAATGTTTATATGTTCTTTGCTTTTTTTGCAAGTTATAGGGCCATAAGTACAAATAGCACTTTGCTATTTCCAAACCCCTTTTTTTCAAAATTAGCGCTAGTTACATTGGAACACTAATATCTTTCAGGAATCCCTGAATATCCCTTGACATGTATATATATTTTTCTCCTGTTAAGTGTGGTCAGTCCACGGGTCATCATTACTTCTGGGATATTAACTCCTCCCCAACAGGAAGTGCAAGAGGATTCACCCAGCAGAGCTGCTATATAGCTCCTCCCCTCTACGTCACCTCCAGTCATTCTCTTGCACCCAACGAATAGATAGGATGTGTGAGAGGACTGTGGTGATTATACTTAGTTTATACCTTCAATCAAAAGTTTGTTATTTTATAATAGCACCGGAGTGTGTTATTCCTTCTCTGGTAGAATTTGAAGAAGAATCTACCTGAGTTTTTTCTATGATTTTAGCCGGCGTAGTTAAGATCATATTGCTGTTTCTCGGCCATCTGAGGAGAGGTAAACTTCAGATCAGGGGACAGCGGGCAGATTAATCTGCAAAGAGGTATGTAGCAGCTTATTATTTTCTGACAATGGAATTGATGAGAAAATTCTGCCATACCGATATAATGTAAACTCAGCCTTAAATGCAGTAGCAGCAACTGGTATCAGGCTGTCATGTATGTATATTTTACACTTCAGTATTCTGGGGAATGGCACTTCACTGGAATTATACTGTATGCATAAGACTTTAGCCTAATTTGCAGGGACTAGCAACAGGCTTTTTAATATCACTTAATTTATTTTATGTTAAACGTTTTTTGCTGGCATGTAAAATCGTTTCATTTCTTCTGTTAAGTGTGATCAGTCCACGGGTCATCATTACTTCTGGGATATTAACTGCTCCCCTACAGGAAGTGCAAGAGGATTCACCCAGCAGAGCTGCATATAGCTCCTCCCCTCTACGTCACTCCCAGTCATTCTCTTGCACCCAGCAACTAGATAGGTCGTGTGAGAGGACTATGGTGATTATACTTAGTTTTATATCTTCAATCAAAAGTTTGTTATTTTAAAATAGCACCGGAGTGTGTTATTACCTCTCTGGCAGAGTTTGAGGAAGAATCTACCAGAGTTTTGCTATGATTTTAGCCGGAGTAGTTAAGATCATATTGCTGTTCTCGGCCATCTGAGGAGTGAGGTAAACTTCAGATCAGGGGACAGCGGGCAGATGAATCTGCATAGAGGTATGTAGCAGTTTTTATTTTCTGACAATGGAATTGATGAGAAAATCCTGCCATACCGATATAATGTCATGTATACTTTACACTTCAGTATTCTGGGAGAATGGTACTTCACTAGAATTACACTGTAAGAAAGACATAAAGCTGTTTAATAACTAGAGATTATGTTTAACGTTTTTGCTGGAATGTAAAATCGTTTTCATTTGCTGAGGTACTGAGTGAATAAATGTTTGGGCACCATTTTTCCACTTGGCAGTTGCTTAAATCTGTTTTTTCTGTCAGTTTATGTTCTCCCTCACTGCTGTGTGTGTGGGGGAGGGGCGCTTTTACTATGCATCAAATATTTCAGTCAGCAACTCATTGTATTCCCTGCATGATCTGGTTCATCTCTACAGAGCTCAGGGGTCTTCAAAACTTATTTTGAGGGAGGTAATTTCTCTCAGCAGAGCTGTGAGAATTATAGTTTGACTGAAATAAAAACTTTTATTCTGTAATTTGTTTCCTGCTTTCAGAAATTGTTATCTTTGCTAATGGGATTAAACCTTTGCTAAAGTTGTGTTGTTTACAAGGATTGAGGCTATAACTGTTTCAATTTATTAATTTTTAACTGTCATAGATCTTCTGTGCTTCTTAAAGGCACAGTACGTTTTAATATTATTCTATTTGAATTGTATTTCCAAGTTGCAAGTTTATTTGCTAGTGTGTTAAACATGTCTGATTCAGAAGATGATACCTGTGTCATTTGTTGCAATGCCAAAGTGGAGCCCAATAGAAATTTATGTACTAACTGTATTGATGCTACTTTAAATAAAAATCAATCTGTACAAATTGAACAAATTTCACCAAACAACGAGGGGAGAGTTATGCCGACTAACTCGCCTCACGTGTCAGTACCTACATCTCCCGCTCAGAGGGAGGTGCGTGATATTGTAGCGCCGAGTACAGCTGGGCGGCCATTACAAATCACATTACAGGATATGGCTACTGTTATGACTGAAGTTTTGGCTAAATTACCAGAACTAAAAGGTAAGCGTGATCACTCTGGGGTGAGAACAGAGTGCGCTGATAATATTAGGGCCATGTCAGACACTGCGTCACAGGTGGCAGAACATGAGGACGGAGAACTTCATTCTGTGGGTGACGGTTCTGATCCAAACAGACTGGATTCAGATATTTCAAATTTTAAATTTAAACTGGAAAACCTCCGTGTATTACTAGGGGAGGTGTTAGCGGCTCTGAATGATTGTAACACAGTTGCAATACCAGAGAAAATGTGTAGGTTGGATAAATATTTTGCGGTACCGACGAGTACTGAGGTTTTTCCTATACCTAAGAGACTTACTGAAATTGTTACTAAGGAGTGGGATAGACCCGGTGTGCCGTTCTCACCCCCTCCGATATTTAGAAAAATGTTTCCAATAGACGCCACCACAAGGGACTTATGGCAAACGGTCCCTAAGGTGGAGGGAGCAGTTTCTACTTTAGCTAAGCGTACCACTATCCCGGTGGAGGATAGCTGTGCTTTTTCAGATCCAATGGATAAAAAGTTAGAGGGTTACCTTAAGAAAATGTTTGTTCAACAAGGTTTTATATTGCAACCCCTTGCATGCATTGCGCCGATCACGGCTGCAGCGGCATTCTGGATTGAGTCTCTGGAAGAGAACATTGGTTCAGCTACTCTGGACGACATTACGGACAGGCTTAGAGTCCTTAAACTAGCTAATTCATTCATTTCGGAGGCCGTAGTACATCTTACTAAACTTACGGCGAAGAATTCAGGATTCGCCATTCAGGCACGCAGGGCGCTGTGGCTAAAATCCTGGTCAGCTGATGTTACTTCTAAGTCTAAATTGCTTAATATACCTTTCAAAGGGCAGACCTTATTCGGGCCCGGGTTGAAAGAGATTATTGCTGACATTACAGGAGGTAAATGCCATGCCCTGCCTCAGGACAAAGCCAAAGCCAAGACTAGACAGTCTAGTTTTCGTTCCTTTCGTAATTTCAAAGCAGGAGCAGCATCAACTTCCTCTGCACCAAAACAGGAAGGAGCTGTTGCTCGCTACAGACAAGGCTGGAAACCTAACCAGTCCTGGAACAAGGGCAAGCAGACTAGGAAACCTGCTGCTGCCCCCAAAACAGCATGAATTGAGGGCCCCCGATCCGGGATCGGATCTAGTGGGGGGCAAACTTTCTCTCTTCGCCCAGGCTTGGGCAAGAGATGTTCAGGATCCCTGGGCGCTAGAGATAATATCTCAGGGATACCTTCTGGACTTCAAATACTCTCCTCCAAGAGAGAGATTTCATCTGTCAAGATTGTCAACAATCCAGACAAAGAAAGAGGCTTTTCTACGCTGCGTACAAGAGCTCTTGTTAATGGGAGTAATCCATCCAGTTCCACGATCGGAACAGGGACAGGGGTTTTACTCAAATCTGTTTGTGGTTCCCAAAAAAGAGGGAACTTTCAGACCAATCCTGGACTTAAAGATCCTAAACAAATTCCTAAGAGTTCCATCGTTCAAGATGGAGACTATTCGGACAATTTTACCTATGATCCAAGAGGGTCAGTACATGACCACTGTAGATTTAAAAGATGCTTACCTGCACATACCGATTCACAAAGATTATTACCGGTACCTAAGGTTTGCCTTCCTAGACAGGCATTACCAGTTTGTGGCTCTTCCATTCGGATTGGCTACAGCGCCAAGAATCTTCACAAAGGTTCTGGGTGCTCTTCTGGCGGTACTAAGACCGCGGGGAATCTCGGTAGCTCCATACCTAGACGACATTCTGATACAAGCTTCAAGCTTTCAAACTGCCAAATCTCATACAGAGTTAGTGCTGGCATTTCTAAGGTCACATGGATGGAAGGTGAACGAAAAGAAAAGTTCACTCGTTCCACTCACAAGAGTTCCCTTCCTGGGGACTCTTATAGATTCTGTAGAAATGAAGATTTACCTGACAGAGGACAGGCTATCAAGACTTCAAAGTGCTTGCCGTACTCTTCATTCCATTCAACACCCGTCAGTGGCTCAATGTATGGAGGTAATCGGCTTAATGGTAGCGGCAATGGACATGGTACCCTTTGCACGCTTACACCTCAGACCACTGCAACTGTGCATGCTAGGTCAGTGGAATGGGGATTACTCAGACTTATCCCCTTCTCTGAATCTGGATCAAGAGACCAGAAATTCTCTTCTATGGTGGCTTTCTCGGCCACACCTGTCCAGGGGGATGCCATTCAGCAGACCAGACTGGACAATTGTAACAACAGACGCCAGCCTTCTAGGTTGGGGTGCCGTCTGGAATTCCCTGAAGGCTCAGGGACTATGGAGTCAGGAGGAGAGTCTCCTGCCAATAAACATTCTGGAATTGAGAGCAGTTCTCAATGCCCTCCTGGCTTGGCCCCAGTTGACAACTCGGGGGTTCATCAGGTTTCAGTCGGACAACATCACGACTGTAGCTTACATCAACCATCAGGGAGGGACAAGAAGCTCCCTAGCTATGATGGAAGTATCAAAGATAATTCGCTGGGCAGAGTCTCACTCTTGCCACCTGTCAGCAATCCACATCCCGGGAGTGGAGAACTGGGAGGCGGATTTCTTAAGTCGTCAGGCTTTTCATCCGGGGGAGTGGGAACTTCATCCGGAGGTCTTTGCCCAAATACTTCGACGTTGGGGCAAACCAGAGATAGATCTCATGGCGTCTCGACAGAACGCCAAGCTTCCTCGTTACGGGTCCAGATCCAGGGATCCAGGAGCAGTCCTGATAGATGCTCTGACAGCACCTTGGGACTTCAGGATGGCTTACGTGTTTCCACCCTTCCCGTTGCTTCCTCGATTGATAGCCAGAATCAAACAAGAGAGAGCATCAGTGATTCTAATAGCACCTGCGTGGCCACGCAGGACTTGGTATGCAGACCTGGTGGACATGTCATCCTGTCCGCCTTGGTCTCTACCTCTGAAACAGGACCTTCTGATACAGGGTCCCTTCAAACATCAAAATCTAACTTCTCTGAAGTTGACTGCTTGGAAATTGAACGCTTAATTTTATCAAGACGTGGGTTTTCTGAGTCAGTTATTAGTACCTTAATACAGACTAGGAAACCTGTTACCAGAAAGATTTACCATAAGATATGGCGTAAATACCTACATTGGTGTGAATCCAAAGGTTACTCTTGGAGTAAGGTTAGGATTCCTAGGATATTGTCTTTTCTACAAGAAGGTTTAGAAAAGGGTTTATCTGCTAGTTCATTAAAGGGACAGATCTCAGCTCTGTCCATTCTGTTACACAAACGTCTGTCAGAAGTTCCTGACGTCCAGGCTTTTTGTCAGGCTTTGGCCAGGATTAAGCCTGTGTTTAAAACTGTTGCTCCACCATGGAGTTTAAACCTTGTTCTTAATGTTTTACAGGGCGTTCCGTTTGAACCCCTTCATTCCATTAATATAAAGTTGTTATCTTGGAAAGTTCTATTTTTAATGGCTATTTCCTCGGCTCGAAGAGTCTCTGAATTATCAGCCTTACATTGTGATTCTCCTTATTTGATTTTTCATTCGGATAAGGTAGTCCTGCGTACTAAACCTGGGTTCTTACCTAAGGTAGTTACTAACAGGAATATCAATCAAGAGATTGTTGTTCCTTCTTTATGCCCAAATCCTTCTTCAAAGATGGAACGTCTACTGCACAACCTGGATGTAGTCCGGGCTCTAAAATTTTACTTGCAGGCAACTAAGGAATTCCGACAAACGTCTTCTCTGTTTGTCATTTACTCTGGGCAGAGGAGAGGTCAAAAAGCTTCCGCTACCTCTCTTTCTTTTTGGCTTCGTAGCATAATTCGTTTAGCTTATGAGACTGCTGGACAGCAGCCCCCTGAAAGAATTACAGCTCATTCTACTAGAGCTGTGGCTTCCACTTGGGCCTTCAAGAGTGAGGCCTCTGTTGAACAGATTTGCAAGGCTGCAACTTGGTCTTCGCTTCATACTTTTTCCAAATTTTACAAATTTGACACCTTTGCTTCATCGGAGGCTATTTTTGGGAGAAAGGTTCTTCAGGCAGTGGTTCCTTCTGTATAAAGAGTCTGCCTATCCCTCCCGTCATCCGTGTACTTTTGCTTTGGTATTGGTATCCCAGAAGTAATGATGACCCGTGGACTGATCACACTTAACAGAAGAAAACATAATTTATGCTTACCTGATAAATTCCTTTCTTCTGTAGTGTGATCAGTCCACGGCCCGCCCTGTTTTTAAGGCAGGTAAATATTTTTTAATTTATACTCCAGTCACCACTTCACCCTTGGCTTTTCCTTTCTCGTTGGTCCTTGGTCGAATGACTGGGAGTGACGTAGAGGGGAGGAGCTATATGCAGCTCTGCTGGGTGAATCCTCTTGCACTTCCTGTAGGGGAGCAGTTAATATCCCAGAAGTAATGATGACCCGTGGACTGATCACACTACAGAAGAAAGGAATTTATCAGGTAAGCATAAATTATGTTTTTCTGAGGTACTGGGTGAAAAAATGTTTTGGGCACTATTTTTTTCCACTTGGCAGTTGTTTTATTTAATTTATGACAGTTTACTGATCTCTCTCACTGTTGTGTGTGAGGGGGAGGGGCCTTTTTTGGCGCTTTTGCTACGCATCAAAAAATTCAGTCAGAAGTTTATTGTATTCCCTGCATGATCCGGTTCATCTCTACAGAACTCAGGGGTCTTCAAAACTTGTTTTGAGGGAGGTAATCACTCACAGCAGAGCTGTGAGATTGTAGTTGACTGTGATAAAAAACGTTTATTTCTGTAATTTTTTTTTTTTTTTTTTCTGCTATCAGGGTTAGTTATCCTTTGCTAATGGGAGCAAACCTTTGCTAAAATTGTGTTTTTTACAAAGATTTGATGCTATAACTTTTCAGTTTATTAACTTTCAACTGTCATAACTCTTTCTGTGCTTCTTATAGGCACAGTACGTTTTCATATTATAGTAAATTACTTGAAAAGTATTTCCAAGTTGCTAGTTTATTTGCTAGTGTGTTAAACATGTCTGATTCAGAGGAAGATATCTGTGTTATATGTGCTAAAGCCAAAGTGGAGCCCAATAGAAATTTATGTACTAACTGCATTGATGCTACTTTAAATAAAAGTCAATCTGTACAAATTGAACATATTTCACCAAACAACGAGGGGAGAGTTATGCCGACTAACTCGCCTCACGTGTCAGTACCTGCATCTCCCGCTCGGGAGGTGCGTGATATTGTAGCGCCGAGTACATCTGGGCGGCCATTACAAATCACATTACAGGATATGGCTACTGTTATGACTGAAGTTTTGGCTAAATTACCAGAACTAAGAGGTAAGCGTGATCACTCTGGGGTGAGAACAGAGTGCGCTGATAATATTAGGGCCATGTCAGATACTGCGTCACAACTTGCAGAACATGAGGACGGAGAGCTTCATTCTGCGGGTGACGGTTCTGATCCAAACAGATTGGATTCAGATATTTCAAATTTTAAATTTAAGCTGGAAAACCTCTGTGTATTACTAGGGGAGGTGTTAGCGGCTCTGAATGATTGTAACACAGTTGCAATACCAGAGAAAATGTGTAGGTTGGATAAATATTTTGTGGTACCGTCGAGTACTGACGTTTTTCCTATACCTAAGAGACTTACTGAAATTGTTACTAAGGAGTGGGATAGACCCGGTGTGCCGTTCTCAACCCCCTCCGATATTTAGAAAGATGTTTCCAATAGACACCACCACACGGGACTTATGGCAAACGGTCCCTAAGGTGGAGGGAGCAGTTTCTACTTTAGCTAAGCGTACCACTATCCCGGTGGAGGATAGCTGTGCCTTTTCAGATCCAATGGATAAAAAGTTAGAGGGTTACCTTAAGAAAATGTTTGTTCAACAAGGTTTTATATTGCAACCCCTTGCATGCATTGCGCCTGTCACAGCTGCAGCAGCATTTTGGTTTGAGTCTCTGGAAGAGACACTTGAATCAGCTCCATTAGATGAGATTACACACAAGCTTAAAGCCCTTAAGTTAGCTAACTCATTTATTTCAGATGCCGTAGTACATTTAACTAAACTTACGGCTAAGAATTCCGGAATCGCCATTCAGGCGCGCAGAGCACTGTGGCTAAAATCCTGGTCAGCTGACGTTACTTCTAAATCTAAATTACTTAATATACCTTTCAAAGGGCAGACCTTATTCGGGCCCGGATTGAAAGAAATTATCGCTGACATTACAGGAGGTAAAGGCCATGCCCTGCCTCAAGACAGAGCCAAACCTAAGGCTAGACAGTCTAATTTTCGTTCCTTTCGTAATTTCAAAGCAGGAGCAGCATCAACTTCCTCTGCACCAAAACAGGAAGGAGCTGTTGCTCGCTACAGACAAGGCTGGAGACCTAACCAGTCCTGGAACAAGGGCAAGCAGGCCAGGAAACCTGCTGCTGCCCCTAAGACAGCATGAATTGAGGGCCCCCGATCCGGGAACGGATCTAGTGGGGGGCAGACTTTCTCTCTTCGCCCAGGCTTGGGCAAGAGATGTCCAGGATCCCTGGGCGTTAGAGATCATATCTCAGGGATACCTTCTGGACTTCAAATCCTCTCCCCCAAGAGGGAGATTTCATCTGTCAAGGTTGTCAACAAACCAAATAAAGAAAGAGGCGTTTCTACGCTGCGTACAAGATCTTTTATTAATGGGAGTAATCCATCCGGTTCCACGGTCGGAACAAGGACAAGGGTTTTACTCAAATCTGTTTGTGGTTCCCAAAAAAGAGGGAACTTTCAGGCCAATCTTGGATTTAAAGATCCTAAACAAGTTCCTAAGAGTTCCATCGTTCAAAATGGAAACTATTCGGACAATTTTACCCATGATCCAAAAGGGTCAGTACATGACCACAGTGGATTTAAAGGATGCTTACCTTCACATACCGATTCACAAAGATCATTACCGGTATCTAAGGTTTGCCTTTCTAGACAGGCATTACCAGTTTGTAGCTCTTCCATTCGGATTGGCTACGGCTCCAAGAATCTTCACAAAGGTTCTGGGTGCTCTTCTGGCGGTACTAAGACCGCGAGGAATTTCGGTAGCTCCGTACCTAGACGACATTCTGATACAAGCTTCAAGCTTTCAAACTGCCAAGTCTCATACAGAGTTAGTACTGGCATTTCTAAGGTCGCATGGATGGAAGGTGAACGAAAAGAAGAGTTCTCTCTTTCCACTCACAAGAGTTCCCTTCTTGGGGACTCTTATAGATTCTGTAGAAATGAAAATTTACCTGACAGAAGACAGGTTAACAAAGCTTCAAAATGCATGCCGTGTCCTTCATTCCATTCAACACCCGTCAGTGGCTCAATGCATGGAGGTAATCGGCTTAATGGTAGCGGCAATGGACATAGTACCCTTTGCACGCTTACACCTCAGACCGCTGCAATTGTGCATGCTAAGTCAGTGGAATGGGGATTACTCAGACTTGTCCCCTTCTCTGAATCTGGATCAAGAGACCAGAAATTCTCTTCTATGGTGGCTTTCTCGGCCACATCTGTCCAGGGGGATGCCATTCAGCAGGCCGGACTGGACAATTGTAACAACAGACGCCAGCCTACTAGGTTGGGGCGCTGTCTGGAATTCTCTGAAGGCTCAGGGACAATGGAATCAGGAGGAGAGTCTCCTACCAATAAACATTCTGGAATTGAGAGCAGTTCTCAATGCCCTTCTGGCTTGGCCCCAGTTAACAACTCGGGGGTTCATCAGGTTTCAGTCGGACAACATCACGACTGTAGCCTACATCAACCATCAGGGAGGGACAAGAAGCTCCCTAGCAATGATGGAAGTATCAAAGATAATTCGCTGGGCAGAGTCTAACTCTTGCCACCTGTCAGCAATCCACATCCCGGGAGTGGAGAACTGGGAGGCGGATTTTTTAAGTCGTCAGACTTTTCATCTGGGGGAGTGGGAACTTCATCCGGAGGTCTTTGCCCAAATACTTCGACATTGGGGCAAACCAGAGATAGATCTCATGGCGTCTCGACAGAACGCCAAGCTTCCTCGTTACGGGTCCAGATCCAGGGATCCGGGAGCGGTTCTGATAGATGCTTTGACAGCACCTTGGACCTTCGGGATGGCTTATGTGTTTCCACCCTTCCCGATGCTTCCTCGATTGATTGCCAGAATCAAACAGGAGAGAGCATCAGTGATTCTAATAGCGCCTGCATGGCCACGCAGGACTTGGTATGCAGATCTGGTGGACATGTCATCCTGTCCACCTTGGTCTCTACCTCTGAAACAGGACCTTCTGATACAGGGTCCCTTCAAACATCAAAATCTAATTTCTCTGAAGCTGACTGCTTGGAAATTGAACGCTTGATTTTATCAAAACGTGGTTTTTCTGAGTCAGTTATTGATACCTTAATACAGGCTAGGAAGCCTGTTACCAGAAAGATTTACCATAAGATATGGCGCAAATACTTATATTGATGCGAATCCAACAGTTACTCATGGAGTAAGGTTAGGATTCCGAGGATATTGTCTTTTCTACAAGAAGGTTTGGAAAAGGGTTTATCCGCTAGTTCCTTAAAGGGACAGATTTCAGCTCTGTCCATTCTTTTACACAAACGTCTGTCAGAAGTTCCGGACGTTCAAGCTTTTTGTCAGGCTTTAACTAGGATCAAGCCTGTGTTTAAAACTGTGGCTCCGCCATGGAGTTTGAACTTAGTTCTTAATGTTTTACAGGGTGTTCCGTTTGAACCCCTTCATTCCATAGATATTAAGCTGTTATCTTGGAAAGTTCTATTTTTAATGGCGATTTCCTCGGCTCGAAGAGTCTCTGAGTTATCTGCCTTACATTGTAATTCTGCTTATCTGATTTTTCATTCAGACAAGGTAGTTCTGCGTACTAAACCTGGGTTCCTACCTAAGGTGGTTACTAACAGGAATATCAATCAAGAGATTGTGGTTCCATCTTTGTGTCCTAATCCTTCTTCGAAGAAGGAACGTCTGCTACACAATCTAGATGTAGTCCGTGCCCTGAAATTTTATCTACAGGCAACTAAGGATTTTCGACAAACGTCTTCCCTGTTTGTCGTTTATTCTGGTCAGAGGAGAGGTCAAAAAGCTTCGGCTACCTCTCTCTCTTTTTGGCTTCGTAGCATAATACGGTTAGCCTATGAGACTGCTGGACAGCAGCCTCCTGAAAGAATTACAGCACATTCTACTAGAGCTGTGGCTTCCACTTGGGCCTTTAAGAATGAGGATTCTGTTGAACAGATTTGCAAGGCTGCAACTTGGTCTTCTCTTCATACTTTTTCCAAATTTTACAAATTTGACACTTTTGCTTCTTCGGAGGCTGTTTTTGGGAGAAAGGTTCTTCAGGCAGTGGTTCCTTCCGTATAAAGAGCCTGCCTGTCCCTCCCGTCATCCGTGTACTTTAGCTTTGGTATTGGTATCCCAGAAGTAATGATGACCCGTGGACTGACCACACTTAACAAGAGAAAACAAAATTTATGCTTACCTGATAAATTCCTTTCTCCTGTAGTGTGGTCAGTCCACGGCCCGCCCTGTTTTTACGGCAGGTAATTTTTTTTTAATTTATACTCCAGTCACCACTACACCCTTTGGCTTCTCCTTTCTCGCTGGTCCTTGGTCGAATGACTGGAGGTGACGTAGAGGGGAGGAGCTATATAGCAGCTCTGCTGGGTGAATCCTCTTGCACTTCCTGTTGGGGAGGAGTTAATATCCCAGAAGTAATGATGACCCGTGGACTGACCACACTACAGGAGAAAGGAATTTATCAGGTAAGCATAAATTTTGTTTTTTTAGAAGACATCCCAAAGTATTGATCTAGGCCCATTTTGGTATATTTCATGCCACCATTTCACTGCCAAATGCAATCAAATAAAAAAAATTGTTCACTTTTTCACAATTTTGTTCACAAACTTTAAGTTTCTCACTGAAATTATTTACAAACAACTTGTGCAATTATGGCATAAATGGTTGTAAATTCTTCTCTGGGATCCCCTTTGTTCAGAAATAGCAGACATGTATGGCTTTTGTTGTTGCTTTTTGATAATTGGAAGGGCGCTAAATGCTACTGCGCACCACACGTGTATTATGCCCCGCAGTGAAGGGGTTAATTAGGGAGCATGTAGGGAGCTTCTAGGGTTAATTTTAGCTTTAGTGTAGTGTAGTAGACAACCCAAGGTATTGATCTAGGCCCATTTTGGTATATTTCATGCCACCATTTCACCGCCAGATGCGATCAAATTAAAAAAAACGTTAAATTTTTCACAATTTTAGGTTTCTCACTGAAATCATTTACAAACAGCTTGTGCAATTATGGCACAAATGTTTTTAAGTGCTTCTCTGGGATCCCCTTTGTTCAGAAATAGCAGACATATATGGCTTTGGCGTTGCTTTTTGTTAATTAGAAGGCCACTAAATGCCGATGCACATCACACGTGTATTATGGCTAGCAGTGAAGGGGTTAATTATGTAGCTTGTAGGGAGCTTGCAGTGTTAATTTTAGCTTTAGTGTAGAGCTCAGCCTCCCACCTGAAACATCAGACCCCCTGATCCCTCCCAAACAGCTCTCTTCCCTCCCCCACCTCACAATTGTCCCCGCCATCTTAAGTACTGGCAGAAACTCTGCCAGTAATAAAATAAAAGGTATATTTGTGGGGGTTTTTAGTTTTTTTTTAGCATATTTACATATGCTGCTTTGTAGTATCCCCCTTAGCCCCCAACCTCACTGATCCCACACCAAACAGCTCTCTAACCCTCCCCCTCTGCCTTAGCGGGCGCCATCTTGGGTACTGGCAGCTGTCTGCCAGTACCCAGTTTAGTAAAAAAAGGAATCTTTTTTTTTTTTAAAATCCCCTTTTCTGTAGTGTAGCTGCCCCCCCCCCCAACCTCCCACCAGTTGCAGATCACTTAGAAACATTTTTCTTTTCTTATTTATTATAGCTAACCGCCCCCCGTGCACGCGCACGCTCACATGCGCGCCCCCGTCGCTCCCGCCCCCGATCCCGCCCCCCTGCACATTACACGGCGCATCGATGGCCGCCCACCCGCCTCCCAAGTCCGCTCCCACCCACCAACGATACCGGCCATCGATGTCCGGTGCAGAGAGGGCCACAGAGTGGCTCTCTCTGCATCGGATGGCCATTTAAGGTTATTGCAGGATGCCTCCATATCGAGGCATCACTGCAATAACCGGAAAGCAGCTGGAAGCAAGCAGGATCGCTTCCAGCTGCTTTCCACACCGAGGACGTGCAGGGTACGTCCTCAGGCGTTAACTGCCTTTTTTTTTGAGGACGTACCCTGCACGTCCTCGGTCGTTAAGGGGTTAAAGGGACAGATATCTGCTCTGTCTATCGTTTTGCACAAGTGTCTGGCAGAGGTACCGGACGTTCAAGCATTTGCACAGGCTTTAGTCAGAATCAAGCCTGTCTATAAACCTGTGGCTCCACCATGGAGTCTAAATCTAGTTCTTTCAGTTCTTCAAGGGGTTCCGTTTGAACCTTTACATTCCATAGATATTAAGTTGTTATCTTGGAAAGTTTTGTTTTTGGTAGCTATCTCTTCTGCTCGAAGAGTCTCAGAATTATCTGCCTTACAGTGTGATTCACCTTATCTGGTGTTCCACGCAGATAAGGTAGTTTTGTGTACCAAACCTGGTTTTCTTCCTAAAGTTGTTTCTAACAAGAATATTAACCAGGAAATAGTTGTTCCTTCTCTGTGTCCTAACCCATCTTCAAAGAAGGACCGTCTTTTGCATAATCTTGATGTAGTTTGTGCTTTAAAGTTCTATTTACAAGCAACTAAGGATTTCAGACAAACATCTTCTTTGTTTGTTATCTATTCTGGTAAGAGGAGAGGTCAGAAAGCGACTGCTACCTCTCTTTCCTTTTGGCTGAAAAGCATCATCCGTTTGGCCTATGAGAATGCTGGCCAGCAGCTTCCTGAAAGAATTACTGCTCATTCTACCAGAGCAGTGGCTTCCACATGGGTTTTCAAAAATGAGGCTTCTGTGGAACAGATTTGTAAGGCAGCGACTTGGTCTTCACTGCATACTTTTGCCAAATTTTATAAATTCGATACTTTTGCTTCTTCGGAGGCTATTTTTGGGAGAAAGGTTTTGCAAGCAGTGGTGCCTTACGTTTAAGGTACATGTCTTGTTCCCTCCATTCATCCGTGTCCTAAAGCTTTGGTATTGGTATCCCACAAGTAAGGATGAATCCGTGGACTGGATACACCTTGCAAGAGAAAACAGAATTTATGCTTACCTGATAAATTACTTTCTCTTGCGGTGTATCCAGTCCATGGCGCGCCCTGGCAATTAAGTCAGGTTTAAAAAAAAAAAAAAAAATTTTTTGTTTAAACTACAGTCACCACTGCACCCTATGGTTTCTCCTTTGGCTTCTTAACCTTTGGTCGAATTACTTGGGGGTGGAGCTAGGGGGGGAGCTATGTGCTCTCTTTGCCACTTCCTGTAGGGAAGGAGAATATCCCACAAGTAAGGATGAATCCGTGGATTGGATACCCCGCAAGAGAAAGTAATTTATCAGGTAAGCATAAATTCTGTTTTTGTATTTCTTTTAGCTAGGTAGTTATTAAATAGTTAATAACTATTTAATAACTATTCTAACTAGCTAAAATAAATACAAAGTTACCTGTAAAATAAATATAAATCCTAAAATAGCTACAATGTAATTATTAATTACATTGTAGCTATCTTAGGGTTTATTTTACAGGTAAGTATTTAGTTTTAAATAGGAATAATTTATTTAAGTATAGTGTAGTGTTAGGTGTAATTGTAACTTAGGTTAGTTTTTATTATACAGGTAAATTTCTCTTTATTTTAGCTAGGTAGCTATTAAATAGTTAATAACTATTTAATAGCTATTGTACCTAGTTAAAATAAATTGAAAGTTGCCTGTAAAATAAAAATAAATCCTAAGATAGCTACAATATAATTATTATTTATAGGGGTTAATAGGTATCATGTAGGTGGCGGCGGGTCTGGGAGCGGTGGTTTAGGGGTTAATACATATATTATAGTTGCGGCGGGGTCAGGGAGCGGTGGTTTAGGGGTTAATATGTATAGAGTAGCTTGCAGTGGGCTCCGGGAGCAGCGGTTTAGGGGGTAATAACTTTATTTAGTTGCGGCGGTGTAGGGGGGACAGATTAGGGGTGTTTAGACTCGGGGTACATGTTAGGGTGTTAGGTGCAGACAGCTCCCTTAGGAATCAATGGGATGTCTGGCAGCAGCGAACTTGTACTTTCGCTATGGTCAGACTCCCATTGATTCCTATGGGATTGAAAACCATGTACACTGGGCCGGAAATATGCCGAGCATACCTGCTAGTTTTTTGATAACTAGCAAAAGTAGTCAGATTGTGCGGAACATCTGGAGTGACGTAAGAATCGATCTGTGTCGGACTGAGTCCGGCGGATCGAAGCTTACGTCACAAAATTCTACTTTTGCCGGTCTCTAGCCTTTGATAACTAAGGCGAATCAGCCTCACCACAAATACGCAGCGGAATTCCAGCGTATTTGAGGTTGACGGCTTGATAATTAGGCCTCTACAGGGAGTGCAGAATTATTAGGCAAGTTGTATTTTTGAGGATTAATTTTATTATTGAACAACAACCATGTTCTCAATGAACCCAAAAAACTCATTAATATCAAAGCTGAATAGTTTTGGAAGTAGTTTTTAGTTTGTTTTTAGTTATAGCTATTTTAGGGGGATATCTGTGTGTGCAGGTGACTATTACTGTGCTTAATTATTAGGCAACTTAACAAAAAACAAATATATACCCATTTCAATTATTTATTTTTACCAGTGAAACCAATATAACATCTCAACATTCACAAATATACATTTCTGACATTCAAAAACAAAACAAAAACAAATCAGTGACCAATATAGCCACCTTTCTTTGCAAGGACACTCAAAAGCCTGCCATCCATGGATTCTGTCAGTGTTTTGATCTGTTCACCATCAACATTGCGTGCAGCAGCAACCACAGCCTCCCAGACACTGTTCAGAGAGGTGTACTGTTTTCCCTCCTTGTAAATCTCACATTTGATGATGGACCACAGGTTCTTAATGGGGTTCAGATCAGGTGAACAAGGAGGCCATGTCATTAGATTTTCTTCTTTTATACCCTTTCTTGCCAGCCACGCTGTGGAGTACTTGGACGCGTGTGATGGAGCATTGTCCTGCATGAAAATCATGTTTTTCTTGAAGGATGCAGACTTCTTCCTGTACCACTACTTGAAGAAGGTGTCTTCCAGAAACTGGCAGTAGGACTGGGAGTTGAGCTTGACTCCATCCTCAACCCGAAAAGGCCCCACAAGCTCATCTTTGATGATACCAGCCCAAACCAGTACTCCACCTCCACCTTGCTGGCGTCGGACTGGAGCTCTCTGCCCTTTACCAATCCAGCCACGGGCCCATCCACCTGGCCCATCAAGACTCACTCTCATTTCATCAGTCCATAAAACCTTAGAAAATCAGTCTTGAGATATTTCTTGGCCCAGTCTTGACTTTTCAGCTTGTGTGTCTTGTTCAGTGGTGGTCGTCTTTCAGCCTTTCTTACCTTGGCCATGTCTCTGAGTATTGCACACCTTGTGCTTTTGGGCACTCCAGTGATGTTGCAGCTCTGAAATATGGCCAAACTGGTGGCAAGTGGCATCTTGGCAGCTGCACGCTTGACTTTTCTCAGTTCATGGGCAGTTATTTTGCGCCTTGGTTTTTCCACACGCTTCTTGCGACCCTGTTGACTATTTTGAATGAAACGCTTGATTGTTCGATGATCACGCTTCAGAAGCTTTGCAATTTTAAGAGTGCTGCATCCCTCTGCAAGATATCTCACTATTTTTGACTTTTCTGAGCCTGTCAAGTCCTTCTTTTGACCCATTTTGCCAAAGGAAAGGAAGTTGCCTTATAATTATGCACACCTAATATAGGGTGTTGATGTAATTAGACCACACCCCTTCTCATTACAGAGATGCACATCACCTAATATGCTTAATTGGTAGTAGGCTTTCAAGCCTATACAGCTTGGAGTAAGACAACATGCATAAAGAGGATGATGTGGTCAAAATATTCATTTGCCTAATAATTCTGCACTCCCTGTATATCTTTAATAAGCATAGCTTTATCAAATATCACTTTTCATATTCTGAGTACCTGCACCCCATTTGCTTGTGTTTGCTTATTCTACAGTTATTAGTTAAAGTTTTCAAAGATCACTTAAGCATGTTTCACAGCTTTTAATAAAATTATAAAAGGAGATTTGTCAATAAGATCCAAAAGTGATCTTCTTAGTTGGTAATACCTCCCAAACTGTGAACTTGCACTGACGTGGTCCAAAAGTGGCCCTTTGTAGTATTTTGGAGGTATAATGTTCATTAGGCAACTATTCTATATTTGCTTTCTCCTGTAGATCTTTATTTCAAGACTGTATAATGTATATTTAACATCTTGTGTCAGAACTTCATTTGAATGCGATTATGTTGTTATTTCTAGATCTTTGTATGTATGCCTTGTCACAAATCTCAATAAAAAATATTTTTTAAAAAAAAAAAGTATACACCCTAGGGTATTTGTAAAGCTGGTATTTTAACACTTTTCATGCACTAATTCAACCACCAGTCTTTATCAAACTTTTGGGTAGACAATTTTTTTTGTGTTATTTTCCACACACATTGTACTTTAGGCATGGATTCTCAGTTTGTGTTATGTGTTACTGACAAAAAAAACTCAATATGTGTTCAACAACATCTCTTGAGTACAGTGATACCACCCATGGATAGGTTTGTCATGTTCTCAGGGGGCTAAAAGGCCTTATTTTTAGGGTGTGCATTCCAGTTTTCCAACTTGGAATTTTCACATCCCATGCACGCATGTTCTATTTGGGACATTTTTAAGCCGGCCAATGTAATTTACCCCCATCAAACCATATATTTTTGAAAATAGACACCCTAGGGTATTTGAAAAGCTGGTATTTTAACACTTTCCTTTGCCCAGAAACACCTCCATAAACTGTTGGGGGTTAAATCCTGCCACATCCACATTGATGCCAGGATTTGCAGCGAAGGGTGGAATATCTGGCCTCTGGTGAGGAGGTGTTACCCACTCTTCAGCTGCAATGGCAGCTGGAGCAACATGTGCCCTTCTAGCAGGGGGGCTAGCATCCACAGATCGCATCACTATCAGTTGAAACTGAATCTAATGATGTATCTGAGCATATGGCAGGGTGAAAATTGGTGTCTGAGTCAGACATAGAGTCGTCTGACTCTGATGCAAGGATGACATACGCCTCCTTGGCACTATATGTTCTCTGTGACATGATTTATTTATATCTGTCACAGAGAAAAAAACCTTACTAAAAAAAATCAACACAAAATTTAAATTTAAATTAACTAAATGGCTCTGAAAAGAGCATTTGGGTCTCAAAAAAATTGCTAAAAAATAACCTCTAAAAAAACTCTAAAAAAATACACAGAGAGCAAAAAAGGTGCTGCTGTGCTACTGACAGTCATTTATAGTGATCACTGGCAAGCTAGGGGTTAATGGCTCTGAAAAGGGCCTTTGGGTCTCATAATGTTGTACAAAAAATAATTACAACTAGCTAAATGGTTCTGAAAAGAGCCTTTGGGTCTCACAAAAAAATTACCAATAAAAAATCAACCCCTAAAAAGATGCACAGAGAGCAAAAAAGTTCTGCTGTGCTACTGCCAGTGATTTATAGTGGTTACTGGCAAGCTAGGGGTTAATGGCTCTGAAAAGATCCTTTGGGTCTCACAATTTTGTAACAAATATATTACATAAATCTCTCTCTCCTAAACACAG
Source organism: Bombina bombina (assembly GCF_027579735.1). Classification (NCBI taxonomy): domain Eukaryota; kingdom Metazoa; phylum Chordata; class Amphibia; order Anura; family Bombinatoridae; genus Bombina; species Bombina bombina. The sequence continues at coordinate 85,578,957 of NC_069505.1, read as the reverse complement.
ATCTCTCTCTCCCAAAAGAACGCAAGTGAGGAGAGGGAGGGAGATCCACACTGGTCCGAGTCAATATTTACTAACATTGACATGATCAGACAAATGGAATATTTTATTATCATTTTTTTTTTATTGTGGCAAGCTCAGATTGGATGACTCTAGTCTGCCCCTATGATGAGGCAGGCTAGGGACACCCCCAGATGCCTCATGATGCACTGGGCATCGCCATCTTTGAAGCCACATGGGGGAGGGAGCCTATATGGGGATATTTTATTCAAATATATATATATTTTTATTATTTTTTTAATATATTATATTATTTTACTAATTTCCTCGACCCACCGAGGCACTTTAGCACACTTACAGAGCATCAGAAGCCTGCCCAATGGCTTCCGATGCTCTGCCTGACTGCTGGCTCGATGTGGAGTGAAACCGGAAGTGATCACTCCATGGGAACGATTAAAACGGAGCCCAGCAGTCAGGAACAGTATTGCAGGATTCCTCAACATCGAGGTATCACTGTAATACTGTTTGAGTGGCTGGAAGCGATCTCGATCGCTTCCAGCACTCAGATTACCTGTCAGGCACGTCCTGGGTCCTTAACTGACACCCTTTGTAGGACATGCCTGACACGTCCTCAGTCACCAAGGGGTTTATATGGGATTGATGATGTTTGGAGTATGTGATAACCCTTAGCGCAATAACCTAAGTAATTTCTTGGGCGACTGTTCATTGATACAGAAGGGATCATACTTATGCTCTGTTATGTCCAACTTATTAAAGAACTTTGGCATGGCTCCTAAGCTTTCCCTCATATAAACTGCACCACTCAGGAGATTGTTTATATGAAGTATACATTGAGGAGGATAAATGTCTAATTGTTAAAGACTAATATATAACAACTCCTCTCTATAGGATATACTTTTACCCTAGGCCCATTTTTTTATGATTTACCCTAGGCCCATTTTTTGTTTGTTGCCATTTTTCATTATAAATATAAAAAGTCTGGGTATCTTGTGTGGTTCTTATTATTGCGGATGTATATTTTTTTTTCTTTTTTTGCTATACCCTTGTGCTGGACAACGATTCCTCTTTTTGTCTATTTTTATTTTTATCTAATTTCTGAATCTCCTAGCACTAGGAGTGGTGATTGATATTTGCAACACCAAAACCTATTGGGACTAATAATTATTTATAGTGTGTAGTGCTGGTCTATATATATGTCTACATAAATATATATGTATACATTCATATACATATATATTAACATGTAGTTGTGATCGGGGTAATGCAGCTGTGACTGTTAGACTGTTTGTATGAAAATGAGGCTTCATTGAAGGTGTTTTTGAGAGTGAGTATGCGATTGCGAGGGAGCAATATTTGCACTTCCTAACCGTAATCTAGTGCTCAGTAGCACGCAACGAAATATCAAAACTGAGCACAGATTATGGTTTTGCGGAAGCTAAATATGTGCTCAACTTGTAATCTAGCCAAAATGTTAAAGGAACAGAAACGTACAGAAAGAAAATGCTCTTATGTTTTAGAGCATTTTATCAAATTTGCTAGTATTTATGGTTTAAAGTACAATGTTATTAAAGGGCCACTAAATATAGTAGAATTTAATAAATGAAAAATACACAATAAAAAGACTCTGCAATAACAATTACTTACACATTTTAAAGTTAGTCTAGTTTTACCCCCCCCCCCCCCCCTCTATCATATGACAGCCATCAACCAATCTCAAAATGCACATGCATTATATACTGTAAACTTTTGCCCACTCTCAGTAGGAGCTGGAGCCTCAGAGAGTGAATTCTGCTTGCAATTGTAGATTGGCATGCTAATGCATGATCTATAACTGTGTAATGTCTGGTAAGTATTTCAGTTTGTCTTTTCTAGTTGTTGATATAAAAGTCATGCATGAAATATGAGTATTTTTTTCACAGTGAGTAATTCTTTGTAATTAGGCAAAGTAGATGAAGAACATTCATTCAGAAGAGCATCTTCTTGTTTGAACAAGTGATATGAGTCAAAGAGGTCTATTTATTAAGCAGCAGATGCTGCTCCGCAGTCCCATTGTTTCAGGTCTGCCTAAAACATTAGTTATGAAGCAGCAGTAAGACCACTGCTCCTTAACTTTTCTGCCACCTTTAGGTGGCGGACTGAAATCATCCGAATCCAATACGATCAGGATGATTGATGGCCCCTGCTAGCGGCGCCAGTTAGCAGGGGGTGGAATTGCACAAGCATTTCACCAGAAATACTTGTGCAATGTTAAATGCCAACAGCAATCTGTAAAATAAACTAGTGCTTTTGCATGAGGAAGAGGTGATCAGACTGAGAGAGGCTTGACAGCAGGATAATGGTTCTTTTAAGGTCTGGATCAGCAAGGTAACAAAAAACAGAAAGATAGCTGTTCAGATAAGTTTAGGTAATTAGTGACAAAAATGAACAAAACAAAAGTGATTAGGAGGTAGAAGGTTTCAGAGATCCTTAACATAATTCAAAAGAACAGTTCATAGAAATGAGTAAGGCACAGGAAACTTATCTTGCAAGGAAGGGCTTTGGAATACAGCATACAACCTGCAATAAACAAGCAATGAGAGAGGTGCTTAATACTTCTAAAATAGGCAGGTGAAATCGGAAGGAAGTGGCTTAACTTAAAGAGACAGAAGTGTGCTGAATATGACAAGTAGTTGCTACACTGATACATGGAACTCAATGCAGAGGATCAAGAAGAAATCGTCCTTTTCATTATGTAAATTCCCACATGCTAAATCCCTAACTGGTGCCTCTAAAAAACCCTTATAGCAAATAAACTGTGACCACATGTTTAGGTATTATTAAACTGAGGGTTTTGGTTACCTGTGTTTAAGGTTAATTGTGTTGGTGTGTTTGGGTTGATTGTCAGGGTTATTCACACTGTAAGATTTCCAGAGGGGACGTTGTATGTGTATAGGGTTATTTGTGCTTTGGGGTCAGGTTAAGGTGATATCCCACTCTATCTAATTCATTTCAACCTCCAAGTTGACAATCCCACTGCCCTTAAACAACAATACTTCTCCAACTCACTTCCATTTATGGTTTCTCACAATGGAGAACCTATCCCACTCACAAAGATGTACACTCCCTTGATCTGGTCTTCAGCTATGGGTGCACTCTCTCACACTTCAAAAACTCCCCTTTTCTGTTTCCGACAACCAGTTCCTCACTTGAAGCACAACAACAGACTAATACTCACCTACCAACTATCCCTTAAATCAAATTCCAAAGAAGCAGTAAATAAATATATCCACACCATCTCTCAAGCTTTTTCAAATTTCTGATCTCTTCCATCTCCTTTTTTCTGCCCTGACCATTTTATCTGTCACTACAACTTTACTCTTACATTGGTCCTTGACAATTTGGCCTTTCCCACTAAAGCTTCCAAATCACATACTCTTATGCACTACCTATGCAAATGTTTCTACACTGTTGATAAACATTGGAGAAAGTCTTGCTTTTCAACTGACTTTCTTTGCTACATTTCTACTCTTATCTCTACTCTTTCTTCAAACCCAAAATGTATGCTCTCCGCTTTTAATTCCCTTCTTTGTCCACTTCCTATTAACAATTCTCTATCAGTTTAGAATTATACCAGCCACTTCAACAACAAAATAGATTTAATTAGAAATTAAATAATCTTTCAAAGCTGTATCAATCTCCCTCAATGTTTTGCAAATGTCCAAAACCAACATAGCCACAAATTTAGCTCTTTTTCCCTTGTTGCTGAGGATTGTGTCTGTTCTTATTTTATCCTCCCACATCACTACCTGTCCTCTTGATCCCATCCAATAATAACTACTGACTTTCCTCTTTCCTACTCTTACTCCAGTCATCACACATATCTTCACTCTCTCCCTCAGCACTGGTATATATTCCTTTATACCTTAAACATGCATTTGTCACAGGTATCCTCAAAAAGTCTTCTCTTGATCCAACATTTCCCTCCAATTACTACCCTATTCACCTAATCCCCCTTTCCTCAGAACTTTTGGAAAGGCTAGTATATGTATATATATATATATTTATATGTAGATATATATATGTAGATATATATACACACACATACATCAATCATATTTCCTCACATCAAACTTTCTCGTTGATCCACTGCAATCTAGATTTTTCCCCAATACTCCAAAGTCATTAATCACTAAGGTCACCAGCGACCTACTTACTACAAAATCGGAAGGCCATTTCTCACTGTTGATCTTTCTTGATCTGTTTGTAGACTTTCTCTCTTGTTCCAAACCCTCTAATCCCTCTTCTTATTTTCCTCCTTCCTTTCTAATAATACCTTCAAATATCCTTCTTTGACACATGCTCTTCCCCTTCACCACTTTCTGTTTGGGTAACACAAGGCTCTGTTTCTCTTTGTTAAGTGTATTCAGTCCATAGGTCATCCATTACTTATGGGATTATATCTCCTTCCCAACAGGAAGTTGCAAGAGGATCACCCAAGCAGAGCTGCTATATAGCTCCTCCCCTCACATGTCATACCCAGTCATTCTCTTGCAACTCAACTAGATAGGTCGTTGTGAGAGGTCTGTGGTGTTTTTATGTAAGTACAGCTTTAAATGCAGCAGCGACTGGTATCAGGCTGATGAATGTATGTACAATAAGTAATTTTCTAAGGAATGGAATTTGACTAAGAAAATACTGTTAATACCGAAGTATTGTATAAGCCTTAACTGCAGTAGAAGCGACTGGTAGCAGGCTTATTAATAACACTATCTAACTTTTAAAGTGTATGTTTAAAACGTTTACTGGCATGTTATCGTTTTTTGTGAGGTACTTTGGTGATAAATCTTTTGGGGCATGCAATTTTCCACATGGCTGTTGTTTATTTCTATATAGAAACAATTAACTGAGGATTCCCACTGTTGTAATAGGAGTGGGAGGAGCCTATTTTAGCGCTTTTTTGCGCAGTAAAAATTCAGTTTCAGTCTTCCTGCTTCTTCCTCCTTGATCCAGGATGTCTCTAGAGAGCTCAGGGGTCTTCAAAAGTCATTTTGAGGGAGGTAATCAGTCACAGCAGACCTGTGACAGTGTGTTTGACTGTGATAAAAAACGTTAATTGTTAAATTGATTATCCGTTTTTGGGTATTAAGGGGTTAATCATCCATTTGCTAGTGGGTGCAATACTTTTCTAACTTAATACATTTACTGTGAAGATTTGGTTGCTATAACTGATTTGGTTCATTGTTATTTCAACTGTGACGTTTTTTTGTGCTTCTTAAAGGCGCAGTAGCGTTTTTTATATTGCTTGTAAATTTACTTGAAAGGTTTTTCCAAGCTTGCTAGTCTCATTGCGAGTCTGTTTAAACATGTCTGACACAGATGAATCTGTTTGTTCATTATGTTTGAAGGCCAATGTGGAGCCCCACAGAAATATGTGTACTAAATGTATTGATGTCACTTTGAATAAAAGTCAATCTATATCTGTAAAGAAATTATCACCAGACAACGAGGGGGAAGTTATGCCGACTAACTCTCACGTGTCAGTACCTTCGCCTCCCGCTCAGGGGGCGCATGATATTGTGGCGCCAAGTGCATCAGAGAGGTCCATACAAATCACTTTGCAAGACATGGCTGCTGTTATGACAGAGGTATTATCTAAATTGCCTGAATTAAGAGGCAAGCGCGATAGCTCTGGGTTAAGGACAGAGCGCGCTGATGATGTGAGAGCCATGTCTGATACTGCGTCACAATTTGCAGAACATGAGGACGGAGAGCTTCATTCTGTGGGTGACGGATCTGATCCAGGGAGACCGGATTCAGAGATTTCTAATTTAAAATTTAAGCTTGAGAACCTCCGCGTATTGCTAGGGGAGGTATTAGCGGCTCTGAATGATTGTAACACGGTTGCAATTCCAGAGAAAGTATGTAGGTTGGATAGATACTTTGCGGTACCGGTGTGTACTAACATTTTTCCTATACCTAATAGGCTTACAGAAATTATTAGCAAGGAGTGGGATAGACCCGGTGTGCCCTTTTCCCCACCTCCGATGTTTAGAAAAATGTTCCCGATAGACGCCACCATACGAGACTTATGGCAGACGGTCCCTAAGGTGGAGGGAGCAGTTTCTACTTAGCTAAGCGTACCACTATCCCGGTGGAGGATAGTTGTGCTTTTTCGGATCCAATGGATAAAAAATTAGAAGGTTACCTTAAGAAAATGTTTGTTCAACAAGGTTTTATCTTACATGCATTGCGCCTGTCACTGCGGCTGCGGCATTCTGGTTTGAGTCTCTGGAAGAGGCAATTCGCACAGCTCCATTGGATGAGATTATGGCCAAGCTTAAAGCACTTAAGCTAGCTAATGCATTTGTTTCTGATGCCGTTGTACATTTAACCAAACTAACGGATAAGAACTCCGGATTCGCCATCCAGGCGTGCAGAGCGCTATGGCTTAAATCCTGGTCAGCTGACGTGACTTCTAAATCTAAATTGCTTAATATTCCTTTCAAAGGGCAGACCTTATTCGGGCCCGGCATGAAAGAAATTATTGCTGACATTACTGGGGGTAAGGGTCATACTCTTCCTTAGGACAGGGCCAAGTCAAATGCCAAACAGTCTAATTTTCATGCCTTTCGTAATTTTAAGGCAGGAGCAGCATCAACTTCCTCCGCTCCAAAACAGGAAGGACCTGTTGCTCGTTACAGACAGGGCTGGAAAACTAACCAGTCCTGGAACAAGGGCAAGCAGGCCAGAAAGCCTTCTTCTGCCCCTAAGACAGCATGAATAGAGGGCCCCCTATCCGGAAACGGATCTAGTGGGGGGCAGACTATCTCTCTTCGCCCAGGCTTGGGCAAGAGATGTCCAGGATCCCTGGGCGTTGGAGATCATATCTCAGGGATATCTTCTGGACTTCAAAGCATCTCCTCCACAAGGGAGATTTCATCTTTCAAGGTTATCAGCAAACCAAATAAAGAAAGAGGCATTTCTACGCTGTGTGCAAGACCTCTTAGTATTGGGGGTGATCCACCCAGTTCCGCGGACGGAACAAGGGCAAGGGTTTTACTCTAATCTGTTTGTGGTTCCCAAGAAAGAGGGAACCTTCAGACCAATCTTGGACCTAAAAATCTTAAACAAATTCCTAAGAGTTCCATCATTCAAAATGGAAACTATTCGAACCATCCTACCCATGATCCAAGAGGGTCAATACATGACCACGGAAGACTTAAAGGATGCCTACCTTCATATACCGATTCACAAAGATCAAATGGCCAAGTCTCATACAGAGATAGTTCTGGCATTTCTGAGGTCCCATGGGTGTAAGGTGAACGTGGAAAAGAGTTCTCTATCACCACTCACAAGAGTCTCCTTCCTAGGGACTCTTATAGATTCTGTAGAGATGAAAATTTACCTGACAGAGTCCAGGTTATTAAAACTTCTAAATGCTTGCAGTGTCCTTCATTCCATTCCACGCCCGTCAGTGGCTCAGTGCATGGAAGTAATCGGCTTAATGGTAGCGGCAATGGACATAGTGCCATTTGCGCGCCTGCATCTCAGACCGCTGCAATTATGCATGCTAAGTCAGTGGAATGGGGATTACTCAGATTTGTCCCCTCTACTAAATCTGGATCAAGAGACCAGGGATTCTCTTCTCTGGTGGCTTTCTCGTGTCCATCTGTCCAAGGGTATGACCTTTCAAAGGCCAGATTGGACGATTGTAACAACAGATGCCAGCCTTCTAGGTTGGGGCGCAGTCTGGAACTCCCTGAAGGCTCAGGGATCGTGGACTCAGGAGGAGAAACTCCTCACAAAAAATATTCTAGAGTTAAGAGCAATATTCAATGCTCTTCTAGCTTGGCCTCAGTTAGCAACACTGAGGTTCATCAGATTTCAGTCGGACAACATCACGACTGTGGCTTACATCAACCATCAAGGGGGAACCAGGAGTTCCCTAGCGATGTTAGAAGTCTCAAAGATAATTCGCTGGGCAGAGTCTCACTCTTGCCACCTGTCAGCGATCCACATCCCAGGCGTAGAGAACTGGGAGGCGGATTTTCTAAGTCATCAGACTTTTCATCCAGGGCAATGGGAACTCCATCCGGAGGTGTTTACTCAACTGATCCATCGTTGGGGCAAACCAGAACTGGATCTCATGGCGTCTCGCCAGAACGCCAAGCTTCCTTGTTACGGATCCAGGTCCAGGGACCCGGGAGCGGTGCTGATAGATGCTCTGACAGCCCCTTGGGTCTTCAACATGGCTTATGTGTTTCCACCATTCCCGATGCTTCCTCGACTGATTGCCAGGATCAAACAGGAAAGAGCATCAGTGATTCTGATAGCGCCTGCGTGGCCACGCAGGACCTGGTATGCAGACCTAGTGGACATGTCTTCCTGTCCACCATGGTCTCTGCCTCTGAGGCAGGACCTTCTAATTCAGGGTCCTTTCAATCATCCAAATCTAATTTCTCTGAGACTGACTGCATGGAGATTGAATGCTTGATTCTATCAAAGCGTGGCTTCTTGGAGTCGGTTATTGATACCTTAATACAGGCTCGGAAACCTGTTACCAGAAAAATTTACCATAAAATATGGCATAAATATTTATACTGGTGCGAATCCAAGAGTTACTCATGGAGTAAGGTTAGGATTCCTAGGATATTGTCTTTTCTACAAGAGGTTTTAGAAAAGGGCTTATCTGCTAGTTCGTTAAAGGGACAGATTCTGCTCTGTCTATTCTTCTACACAAACGTCTGGCAGAAGTTCCAGACGTTCAGGTCTTTTGTCTGGCTTTGGCTAGGATTAGGCCTGTGTTTAAGACTGTTGCTCCGCTGTGGAGTTTAAACTTAGTTCTTAAGGTTCTTCAAGGTGTTCCGTTTGAACCCCTTCATTCCATTGATATTAAGCTGTTATCTTGGAAAGTTCTGTTTTTGATGGCTGTTTCCTCGGCTCGAAGAGTCTCTGAGTTATCTGCCTTACATTGTGATTCTCCTTATCTGATTTTCCCTTCAGACAAGGTAGTTCTGCGTACTAAACCTGGGTTCTTACCTAAGGTAGTTTCTAACAGGAATATCAATCAAGAGATTGTTGTTCCATCACTGTGTCCTAACCCTTCTTCAAAGAAGGAACGACTCTTGCATAATCTGGACGTAGTCCGTGCCCTGAAGTTCTATTTGCAGGCAACTAAAGATTTTCGTCAAACTTCTTCCCTGTTTGTCGTTTACTCTGGACAGAGGAGAGGTCAAAAAGCTTCGGCTACCTCTCTCTCCTTTTGGCTTCGTAGCATAATACGCTTAGCCTATGAGATTGCTGGACAGCAGCCTCCTGAAAAAGTTACAGCTCATTCCACTAGAGCTGTGGCTTCCACCTGGGCCTTTAAGAATGAGGCCTCTGTTGAACAGATTTGCAAGGCTGCAACTTGGTCTTCACTTCACACTTTTTCAAAATTTTACAAATTTGACACTTTTGCTTCTTCGGAGGCTGTTTTTGGGAGAAAGGTTCTACAGGCAGTGGTTCCTTCCGTTTAAAGTTCCTGCCTTGTCCCTCCCATCATCCGTGTACTTTAGCTTTGGTATTGGTATCACATAAGTATGGATGACCCGTGGACTGAATACACTTAACAAGAGAAAACATAATTTATGCTTACCTGATAAATTTATTTCTCTTGTAGTGTATTCAGTCCACGGCCCGCCCTGTCTTTTAGGCAGATCTAAATTTTTAATTCAAACTACAGTCACCACTGCACCCTATGGTTTCTCCTTTCTTGTCTTGTTTCGGTCGAATGACTGGATATGACATGTGAGGGGAGGAGCTATATAGTAGCTCTGCTTTGGGTGATCCTCTTGCAACTTCCTGTTGGGAAGGAGATATAATCCCATAAGTAATGGATGACCCGTGGACTGAATACACTACAAGAGAAATACATTTATCAGGTAAGCATAAATTATGTTTTTTTGGTCACCTTTGCTTATCAATTTGTACTTCATCCTTAGGTGCCTTAATAAGGTCCCATGTGTTTAAGTATAATTTGTATACTGATGCCACCCAAATGTACCTCTCTACACAAAACCTACAGTATCTCATTTGTTGCTATCTCATGTCACTAACTCTCTTTCTAATATTTCATTCTGGATGTCCTCTCACAACCCTAAGCTAAATCTCTCCAAAACTTTTTTTCCGACATTTTTCAAAAACCTTGACCCAACTTTCTCTAACAGTTGATAATGGAATCATTACCCCAATGCCTCATTCCCGATTCCTTGATGTAAAATATCTTGTAATAAAGTCTAATTGCACTGGGATTTCAGGTTATTGAAAGGATTACTTTCTGTTATAATTTTTAAGCTAAACAACTAACATATTAAAGTTAATAAACATTAATTAAAACCTACTGACCTATATTTTCTCCAAAACAAAGTTTCATAACGTTCTAAAAGTTATATCTTTTATTCTCCGATGATGTCACGTTATCCTGCCCACTATTTTCAGCACTGCATGTTCAAAATACTTAAACCAATAACTTTGTGTTTAAAGCGCCATTTTGAAACCTAGGTATTGTAAACGGATTGGTACAGATTAAAGGATACCCATTGAGTGGGTTTGGAAAACAATTAAATTTGCAGACAAGATTTCTGATATACGGTAGAGATATGTTAATGAAATGCTATTGATAAAAAGCGTATTTAGGGTAGTTAGTTAGTAACAGGCATAGAAAATATTTACTTACAGTGGCCCTTTAAGGTTACAGTTAATTTTGCTATTTGATGGTTTCAGTTAGTCACAGTTACTAATACTATTAACTTGAAACAGATGTTTTTGAGTGTGATGTTTGAAGTTATTTTAGAAATTTGGGGATAGAGTTAAATATGGTAGTGAGGTCATGGTTAGGGTTAACTAGCAGCTTAAGTACTTGGCACAGCTCAAATTTTGTTTTTAAGTTTGTCGAAACCTCTACATAAATAGGTCATCACAAAAATGTTATGTAGTGACTACTTTTTATCATCGTGCATAGAATCTAGCTACTTTTTTCTTCCTTTTTTTGTAGTGAGAGCTCATGCTAATGATGACATTATATTGAACAAATGGAGCAAAAATATCTTGTGGAAGCCCAAATTTGTGTACTAGAATAACCATTATCAAACTCACAAGCTATTTATAATTATATGTAAACATACTCATGGACTTTAGTATTTGAGAGGTGTTTTGGGATAATTTAGCCCTTCTCCTCTACCTTAACTACAAACTAGACCGTACTGTAATGCCAATTTTTCTACTTACAGTATAATTGTACTGTTTTTCTACTGTACTTGGAGGAGAGGCTTTGACAAGCTTTACACAGTGCTTGTTAGTATGTATTTCTACCTATTTATAATTTTTCTTTATTTCTATTTCTGTTTTTTGATTTACAAACCAAAAGGATACACATTACAAGAAGAGATCATGAAAAAAGTTTTAACTGAGTAAAAATGTATATGGAATTATTTACAATATTGTCAACCACATTACTACTGTTTTTAATTAATTATTTTTGTAACTATTACTATTTTTTTTTCTTTTTTTTTAAGGCATGTTTATAGACGTGATTGAGTTTGGATCTAAAAAAGAAAGGCCTCTGCCAAATGAAGTATGTAAAGTCCCAATTTATCCAGATACCACCTTCTGCGCTGTCATGGTATGTACAATTTATGGTACAACATATTTTAAGTAAGATCCTACTGCAGGCATTTGAATAGTCAGTGCTAACCAAATAACATTAACATGAATACACATTCCGTAATGATAAAGCCAATGCTAATATCTTAAGTGAAAATAGACACATTTCTTTTTGGAGTACTGATTCCAAACTACACAAGCATAAGAACAATAAGAAATAAAAAAAAAATGTGAATTTTCACCCATTGACGTTTCTGGGATTTTTACTACCTGAAAGATAGCCACTATAACAATAATTATAATAATAATAATAATAATAATAATAATAGTAATAATAATAATAATAATAATAATAATAATAATAGTAATAATAACATCTAATATATTGTTTCTTACTTAGGATGACTATTTGTTATGTCAGAAGATACTCACAGATCAAAGCATTTCGAGCTGCAATGCTTGGTTTCAAAGCAATGTATATATATCTGTGTGCCTTATAGATTTATGTTTATGTAAAGAGGAGAATCGCAATTCCTGTATCTGCTCAGGTGTTGCTGAGTATTCTCGTCAATGTGCTCTAGCTGGAGGCAAACCAGGAAATTGGAGAACTACAAATTTTTGTCGTAGGTGTTCATTTTTATTTATATATATATATATGTTTATATTCAATGACTGTATTGATTAACTGGGCAAATGTTAATAAAGCTTGCCTGCATCTCTAATCTCGTATATCAAAATTGTAATTTGTTGTCTAAAGCTTAAAGGGACACTAAAACCACATTTCTTCTTTCATGATTCAGATAGAGCATGTAATTCTAAGCAACTCTCTAATTTACTCCTATTATCAATTTTTCTTTGTACTCTTGGTATCTTTATTTGAAAAGCAATAATGTAAAGCTTAGGAGCCCATTTTTGGTTCAGAACCTGGGTTGTGCTTGTTGATTGGTGGCTAAATGTATCCACCAATCAGCAAGCGCTATCCAGGGTGCTGAATCATAAATGGGCCAGCTCCTTAGCTTAGATTCCTGATTTTTCAAATAAAATAGAGAGAAAGAAGAAAAATTGATAATAGAAGTAAATTAGAAAGTTGTTTAAAAATGTATTCTCTATCTGAATCATGAAAGACACATTTTCATATCCCTATAAAGATACTAACAATAATTATATGCAATAAGCCGTGTCTTCTGCAATGCTTGTATGTATGTATTGGGTACTTGTAAAGCGAGGCTAATCACCCGTAAGGGTCTCAAGGCTCTGCTCATTTTATCGACCTTGAGGATCGAACCTGCAACCCTTGGGTTGCTACAGAGCTCAGCCACAGTGCCTTAAAGGCATATGAGATCCAATTTTTTTTTCTTTCGTGATTCAGACAGCAGGCAATATTAAGCAACTTTCTAATTTACTGCTATTATCGATTTTTATATGTTCTCTTGGTATGTTTATTTTAAAAGCAGGAATGTAAGCTTAGGAGACAGCCCATTTTTGGTTCAGCACCCTTGGTAGCGCTTGCTGATTGGTAACTACAATTAGCCGTCTCCTATGCTTACATTACTGCGTTTCAAATAAAGGTACCAGGAGAATAAAGAAAAATTGATAATAGGAGTAAATTAGAAAGTTGCTTAAAATTACTGTTCTATCTGAATCATTAAATAAAATTTGGGTTTCATATCTCTTTAATAAAAACTGTTACACATTGAGAGGTTTTTAAAACTATATGGTTTTGTAATTAGTAGATACTATTTAAAACAGCTTACATATGTATCAATAATCAGTGCGGCCAATGTTGTTGACCATTTGTTTTACACATTTAGGGACTGATGATCTAAAGCTCTCCGCTCACATGAGCTGATCTAAAATGATCCTCCAGCACTGCAAGATCCCTCTTAAGATTCTAAAAAGGCAGATTTTGCTTTA